>NW_009612268.1:0-4050 GCF_000690535.1 Cariama cristata
AGGGTTTGGCCATGGGGCCGTTGGCACCAGAGTCTCGGCCGCCCTTGGAGGTGAGGGAGGTACAAGTCAACTCGATGCTGGGGTTCGGCTCTCGGCTGGGCTCGTCCGCCGGCCTGAGGGGAAGGAAGGAAGACGAGGAGGAATAAAACAGGTTCCTTTGGGTCCAAGGTACTGCTAAGCTGGGACAAGCAAGGATGTAGAGGAGGAAGGAGAGCCGTGCCTGGGAGGGTGGGACACGCGGCACCTCCGGCTAGCAGGCTCTTTGTTTCAGAAATTACAGCCATCACCCAACCTCTTGAGCTTCTTCAGGCCCCTGGACCACTTTTGTCTTCTTTAAGTGGAGCAGGTTGGCCTTACGGTAGTTCAAAGCGTTTATATTAGCTAGGGCAAAGCAGCCTAGTTCCACGGCCTGGTTCGTTTAAGGAGTAAAACAATTTGTGAGACCATAACCCCTTGACTCCATTGCCTGTCCCAGCCCCCAGCACCCATGGCACATTCGGGGGGACCTCAGTCAGCCCAGGGATGAGCTTTACACCAAGGAAGCCCACATGCTTCACATGAGACAGGCGGCCGCGAGCTCACAGACGGGTCAAATTCTGCGTGTCCTACTTTTAGCTGTCTCAGCCTCATTTTCCAGAAGTGCCGAGCCTTCCGAGGAGGTATTTGGTAGCGCTCAGCATTTCTCTGAATGGATCCAAGGTGCCAGCCAGGCAAACGCAGAGGAAATACACCCAAAACCGCCGAGCCCCTTGCAAAAACATGGCCAAAATGGGGAATTCACCCCACCGCCGTCCTCCGCCTCCCTCCTTGTCTGGCATTAAAAATCCCATTTCAGCCTGGGAAGAAGCTTGTGGCATTTACACTGGAAACCCCTCTGGAGATAGAAAAGCACTTAGCTTACCGCAGTGGAAATTTTGGCAGAGACACGTAAAGCGATGTGGTTAATGCACACGTTTACACGTGCTTATTATAGGAAGGAGTCTGAAATGGTCTTGAGCCACCCAACACTGATGAACCTCCATGCCAGGCTAGGTTTGGCACGGCTGGACCCAGGTTTCTGGGTCTGGGGGAGAAGCTGGGACATGGGAGGGACCCTCCTGCCTGCTCCGCACAAAACCTCTGCCATCCGCTTGTTGTAAGAGCCTCCATCCCAAGGGCTTGCTGCCCTCCCATCCCTTGGGGATGCCCAACATTACCTTTTTAGTCTGAAGCGGATGCTGTGGCTGTGCTCTAGGATGGCCATCAGGGATTTCACGTCGTACTCCATGGGTTTCTTAAAGCTGATCCCCTCAGGCAAGCCGGCAACTGCCAGCGAGCCTGGCTCTTTCAGGAACCTCTCGTACGGCAAAGGGACCACACTGCTCTTCCCCACAGCTTCACCTGGGGAGGGGGCAGAGTTACACACGGATGGACCCCCCCTGCCCCCGACCACAGCCGAGCCGGGTTGGAGGAGTAAATGTAAGAGCAAGAGATACCGACGGAAACGTTATGAGAAGAAAACCTCTTCCTACCTCTGCACTTAGCATGCAAGGCCCTCCAAGCCCTTTCTAAAATCGCTAATTAATAAAAAGCTCGCAAAAGCCAATAAGCAGATGTCTCATCTCTCGGGTGGCACAGTAAAATCCTCGGTTGGGGTCACTTGGCACAAGCCCACCCCCCGGGAGCGCCCGGCCGTGTGCCAGTGAGGGATGTGGCCGCCGGCAAGCCAGGAGGGAGCCGAGAGCTGACAAAGGAGGCTGAAGGGCTCGCGCTGATTTTTATCTCATGTTTACTGAGATATTCTGGGAACCTGATTTTCAGTTGGTTTTCTTATTTTACCTCCTGAAAGAATGGAAAGTACTTAGATTGCTGTTGCTGTCAGGCAGCCTGGATGTGCTTTGAAAGACAAGAAAAAAAACCCCTCAACGGTCTCGCTCCATCCCACCATTCGCAGGCAGCACGAACGTCCATACATTTGACGGCACGATCACCTGCAGCAGCCCAGAAATCTCACCCGCAACCCTTGACGATGGGCACAGAGTCCCTGCCATGTCCCCACCGCGCAGGGCTGGCTCCGTGGTACCTCCGACACCGAAACCTCCCCAAGGAGTCAGAAGGAAACTGCTCTCCCTTCCTTGGCAGCAGAAGACGACCAGCGAGCATCGCAGCTATACAGAGATTTTCTAAACCGGCTAAAGAGCCCACATGCCCAACCCGGGGATGCTTACTCTCCAGGCAAGACACCGGTGGAAAACCAGCCCCCTCTCGAGGGTTTCAAGGAATGGCCAAAACCCTTGAGCTGCTCTCCAGGGAAAAATTACTTTGGAAACCAACTCAAGTCACTGCCACCATTAAACCTGGTGCTGAAAGCACGAAGCAGAAGAAACAGTCAGGTGGGAACGTGACCTATCTGGCAAAGCAGTGTCCAGATGCGGAACATCTGGCCGTGTGGTAAGGTGTCTACACCTTCGTCTCCAGGCTGAGGGGCAGGTGGATGAGATTATGGGACCTTTAAATAGCTGTGGGGTTTTAGATTGTTGGTTTTCTTTAAAATCTTTTCTTTTTTCCCTCTTCTTTAAAAAAAAAAAAATACCAAAAGATCTTACAGAAACCCTGGAAATCTTGTGACGCTGTCAGCAAGTCCTTATTAAAAGTGATTTTTTCAACATGTTCTTTGAAGGAACGCGTGATAACTAACGACATGCAACTTGCACGAGCCATCAAGGTTCCTTATAGGCGGGATGGATAACGTTTTAATTAAGCCAATAACAGAAGTTTCAAAATGAACCTTTGAACCGCAACACCGCAAGCACACTTGCTGCAAGCTGACAGTTTCCCTGCCCCAATGTGCCGGTTCTAGCGGCTTTCCACCTCCCTCCATCACCTCTCTTCATGATGGGGAGAAGCTCCCGATGCGCACAGGGGCTCCTTATCAACCCAACGCTCAATAACTCCCCAAAGATATTTTTATGGGGAACGCGTTGCTGTCAAAGTGACCTTCACCAAGCCTCGCGCTGCTGTGCAGAGGCTCACGGTTTAGCTAAAGAGAGACAATAATCATCATTAATGCCTGTTTAATAGAAGCCGGCGGTAATCAGTCATCCTGTTGGTGCAGAGATTACCCGGCTCTGGAGGGAATACGCGATCTTTTTGACTGAGTATTTTCTAAGATTTTTTGTTTCCAATCCCTGTTGATGGGAGGTGACTGAAAGGATAAAAAAAAAAACCCCAAACCATAAGCAAGATAACTGTTAATTTCTGACAGTCCTCTCGGTGTTGGAAACAGAATCACCCTGGGACATCTATTATCTCCTGCGGTATTTCTCCCCACTCAATGAGGAGAGGCTCTTCCCGGTGGGCATGCCGGGAGGGGAGCATCCGCCCAGCGAGTTTCACCGGAGAGCAGCTCAAAGATGGAAACAGCTGATCCTACTGAATCAACAGCAAAGCCAGAATTAAACCCAAAGCCAGAACTACACCTGATGCCAGGGCCAAAACCACCAACCTAGGGATGCCCAGCCACCTCCTGCCACGGCAATGCTAGCCACCCTGGGCTGGCGACCCAGCCAGCTTGTCCCCATGCACGTCCGCGCACCTTGACAAGGTAACGAGCATCGCAAACTCATCCCAACAGATGGGCTGCCTGGTTCGTACACCCCACGCGGATGCACCCTGATCAAGCTTTTTTTATGCAATTAGATGTTTATGGTATGTCATATACCAATAATTCCCATATTCCCAAGAGGCCTGCAAAGCCTGGCGCTCTCCCAGCCAACAGGACAATGAGACCCGCAGCTCGGAGCGGGGATCCAACCAGTGCCAAAACGCCCTCCCCACCCCGTTCCCTTGGCTCTTCTGCATTGCCCATTCCTCTCCCCTTGGGCCCAGCCTTCTGAAGGCAGCGAGAGGATTTGATTACCCCCGTTAACGGGAATATCGCGCCTCCAAGTCCTTTAAGTGGTCCCAGAAAACCTCAGTGACTGTCCGTCCCCAGGGGAAGAGATGCCATCTCCCTTTTCTGTCTGTGAAGCCAGCGGCAGGCACTGGCGAGGCGAGCGCTGAACGACAGCC
>NW_009612268.1:4084-4359 GCF_000690535.1 Cariama cristata
GTGGGAGCACCCATTATCCCCCTTCCATTGTGTGAGAGTGCCCATTCCCAAACCCAGCACACAAACAGGGAAAACGCCCGCTCTTTGGGCTCAGGGAGACCCGCACAGCCCCAGCAGGGCTTGGTAGCACACCCCAAATTCTAAATGGTATCGGGGAGCTGCGCCCAGCAAAGCGAAACGCCTGGTTCTGTAGTTGGTCCAGCCACACAGACTGAACCCCCCCGAAGCATCACGCTGGGCTAATGCAACCCGCTGAGCAGCACGGGGGAAATATT
>NW_009612268.1:4474-4697 GCF_000690535.1 Cariama cristata
CGCGCGTCCTCCCTCCCGCGGAGGCCTCCACAGATTGGGCCTGGAGGGAGCTCTACAACCCACTGGCTTACATATCAACAGCCATATGGTCATCTACATTTTAATTGCAGAAGCTTTATTGCCGGGGATGATGCATGTGCTGGAACGGCACCAGCTCGTCTCTCGGAGCCGGGGCTGCGGGGCCGCCTGCTAGAAAAATCATCTTTTTTCCTTTTAAATAGAC
>NW_009612268.1:4838-5520 GCF_000690535.1 Cariama cristata
GCACTTGTGGAAGAGGTGCTGTAGACGCAATGTCAGGGATAAAGGTGTGCTTGAAAATCACACTCGGGGCACGGCACAGGCTTCTCCCAGCCGGCAGGACAGAGGATGCTCTCCCCAGCACAGGGATTTTTTTTGGCCCAGTTTGGAGCACCGGGAAGTGAAGAAGCAGGGGCCAGATCTCATCTCAACACCACGCTAACCCTACGCAGGAGCACGTCCCACCACGCCGCCCCTGCCAGGTGCCTGCTCCCTTGCCAGGGAACTGGGCTGGGGCCGAAACGTCCACTGGCAGCGCCGGGCAGCTCAGCGAGCCCCGGGGGCAATCCAAATCCCCAAATGGAAGCGTGAAGGTTCTTACTATAAAGCACATCAAACACTTCCTCTACCATCTTCCTGAGGAGGTACACGTCTGATCCCTGGTCCGGGGAGACCCTGAGCACACTTCGCCCGCACTCCTTTGCCTTCTTCTGCACCTCTGCGTCCTGCTCCTTCCTCTGCTGGACTCCTGCGGGGGAAGAGAGGAGAAAACGGGAGATGCTGCGGTGAGAAGGGGGTTCACGGGCAATGCCGTGTGTGCTTTTGAGCGACTGAGCCTGCTGGCTGGGTTACACCAACTTCAGCCAAGGCTGAATGCATCCCTGCCCACCAAACCCCAGGCAAGATGGGGTCCCGTGGGCGCCGG
>NW_009612269.1:0-5838 GCF_000690535.1 Cariama cristata
GCAATTGCTGTTGTGCAGCAACTTTTCCCGCTTCTTAACTCTGTTCTCTTAACCGCTTCTTAACTCCGTAGTCAGGGACTACCCCTGTGGCTGGGGGGCTGCCCCCTGGCTCCATCGGACATGGGGGAAGGTTCTGGCAGCTTCTCACAGAAGCCATCCCTGTAGCATCCCGGCTACAAAAACCTTGCCATGCAAACCCAATACAGTCACAAAAAACCACTATTGTCTCAGTAACCCTTGAAAATTATCAGCACAGGGTGGAATTCTGATCAACCTGTAACCCCTGGTAGTGTCATTGTCTGAACACATTCATTCTCCAAAGAGGATAAAAGTTAAAGGGGGGTATGACGAAAATGGTTCTCAACAGGGACATGTACCTTCCTCCAGACCATTGAATGTGACCATTTATTTCACAGTTGTAATGGAGTAATCAACATGCAATTGTAAACAAGTACTTCCCACTTACTTTGCTGGAGTAAGTAGGCCTATTAATAAAAGTCTTATTGAGATTAAGAATAAGGTTTCGAAATGATTTAGAGGGCCTTAGGTTCAATGCTCCTGGGCAAGGGAGTATCTCTTTCCATAAAACAGCAGGAGTTTTCACCATGTCCCTTCCCCGACCAAACTGCCGTGATCAGTTCAGGGACCAGGGACATCAGTGTCGGATCAGGGGAGACAAATCTCTCTCTGCTTGTCCTGGTTTTGACTGGAAAGCAGGGCTCCATCACATGTGACTTGGGAAGACAAACGCCATCACTCCAAACATCCCCCTTTTCCTCCTTCTTCCCCCTGCTCTATGTGCTGAGCATGACGTCATACGGTATGGACTATCCCGTGGGTCACTGGGGTCAGCTGTCCCGGCTGTGTCCCCTCCCAACTCCTTGTGCCCCCCCAGCCTTCTCGCTGGTGGGGTGGAGTGAGAGGCAGAGAATGCCTTGGCTCTGGGTAAACCCTGATCAGCAGTAACATCCCTGGGTTATCAGCACTGTTTTCAGCACAAATCCAAAACATATCCCTGTACCAGCTACTGTGAAGAAAATTAACTCTACCCCAGCCAAAACCAGCACACTCTCTTCACTGGCAGCGGATCTTGAGGAGACGGCTTACAATTCTGGTTGCACGTGTGTCCTGGCACAGGCACTGCAACGCGAACTATGGGGAAGACTAAGAGGTTTCAAGAAAAACTTGCTCAAACCTTCCACTGTGACCTGTGGAAACCAAAGTTTCTTTGGAAAGTGTCACTTTTTGCTAACTTCTAGTTTCATAGGAAAACAATGAAAAAGGAGAATTGAAGCTATCAAAATAAGAGTCTCAGTTTTGGTTTTAAATGGTTTTTCCTTTCAAAGTTGCTACAGATCAATTATAGCAAAAATTTTAACTTTAAACTAATTTGAAACTACCACAAAATATTTGTTTATCTAATAGAAATATATTTTTGCTGATTAACTGATTTTTATTTTTTTTTAAGTTATCATTACAATTTTGGATGGAAGAGAACCTTCTCTGGCAGTATCAAGGAATGAGAGCAGCAGTGTTCTGTCACATTAGGTTTTCCAGGGGAAGGACAGACAGTGCGCTAAAGTTTGTTTATTTGAATGCAGATCCAAATTCAAGACTTCAGTGGGTCTCCCATGTAGATCTAGTGATCTCCCATGTAGAACAACTTTAGTTGCCATTCCAGGGCTCTCGTCAATGCCCTGGACTTCGGTGGTGACGGACAGAGCAAACATGCACTACTTAAGCATTGATGTTGGTCACAGACGCATGGGAGGTGAAGCTAGACCCGTTTACATCCTTTTCTTCCAGCTGTGAATTCAGCTGTTGCCAAGAGAGCTCTTGATAATTCTTGAAGTATTTTAGCTTTCTTGAAACTCACAAAGCCTTTCCAAAAAATCCTTTTAACAAAAGTAACATCTTAATGTAATTAATGGTAGTTTGATGCAGTCATGTAAAAGTGATGGTCTCAAAATGTCTGCAAGCCATTATCACATCTGAAGGAATATCACACCATAATTTAGAACGAGATGAGTGTTATAGTAAAGTCATTTAAATAACAGGTTCAACGACTGGTATTTTCTTCCATCTTAATACAGAAACGCATAAAAACTGTATGTTCTTTAGTAAGTAATGAATTTTTACTGCATCAAAACACTTTCTGATCAACTAGGGCTGTATGATTTATCTACTTCGTATGCTTTCCAGTGCTTTAATACAGAGCAGTCCTTTAAAATAACCTGAAACAATGCAAACTTCCTACTCATGTTTTATTCAGGAAATTTATTTCTATTTTTTGCCCTTGCCATTCCTCACTCACCTGTATTCACAATGTAGAAGAGTTTACTTACTCAAAGTCTGAGAAAGGAGTTGGAAAGGCACATCATTACATTTACTTGAGACCCTTCTAAAATAATGGTCATACTTGCACGGAAGTATTTATATTAATGTTCAGTCTAGGGTACCTTGATTAAAATAACTTCAAAAGGACAACTTGGCTTACCCACTGATAAAAACTCAACCTGGAAGTGCCTTGGCTGATTAATTTCTGAAATGTTACAGCATCTTTGGAATAAAGTTAAGGTCTCAGGATATACTGGACAAGGAAGGCCAATAGCAATAAGCATTAGCAATAAACATTTCCAAAATCTCATCATGATTTTGGTTTTTTTTCAGGTTAAATTAATATTTCCAACAAGAAAGAGTAAAAGACTAATTTGAACAAATGTTGGGCTTCACCTCCCCTTTTTTCCTTTTGCCCAAGTGTGAATTGTGCAACACGGTTGAAGCCAATTCAGCTGCACCAAAGCAAAGACATTCTGTTCTTTGTAAAGGTCCTCTCAGAAGGGAGCAAGCTTTTCTTGTGGCTGCAGCCATTTCTTTTGTAGAATTGGTGTTCTTCTCCAGATGCCTCATGTATGAAGCTCCATGTGTCTATGGCAGATGCTGTCCCGTATGTCTGTTGCAAACAATGAGTATACTGGAAGCACTTGGCAATGAGAGATCTATTTTTAAAAATGCAGGGGACTTCCACTGGGATGTGGTCCCAGCAAAACTTTGGAAGTGCAGTAGAGATCAAGAGAGTCTGCAGATGAGGTTAGCATTCAGGGAAATTAGGACAGCGGATGGTGCTTAGCTTTTATTACATCTACAAGCCATACTGAGAGTGATTAATGGGAAACTGCTGACCTTCTACATATATCCTCTTCTGCTCTTCATTTTCGCTAGAGAACAGGCAGCTAATTACTCAAAATGACTTGGGAATAGAGTCATGAAAGGCTTTCAGTACTTAAATCTTGCCAAAGTCCGAAGTTGTGATCCTCTAAAACCTGTTTCATCTGCTGCTGAAGGCACATATACTTAGTTAGTGCAGCACCTGTATGAACCCAAGTTAGATTCAGGTATTCCAAGTAGAAATAATGTTTCCAAGCTTTGAAAACCCAGATCACCCTGTCTCAGACCACGCTTGCATCCTCCTGGCAGGCACAAGCCAGGTCTGCCGGGTATCCTTACACCATGTCAGATCCGGAGTGTTATGTCACAGCACAGCGACAGCCAAGTGGCAGGACCAGCGTGCAGGAATTGTGATCTCTTGTCTCAGCCTATGCCCTCCCCCTCCAAAACCAGCTCTCTAGCTGCTAGATCATACCCCTGCTAAGGCTTGCTGAACATGGAAGAGCTTCAACAGGCGTATCTCCCCTCATGTTCAAAGCACATCTCTGCAAAATAGCCCTTAGCTTTATGATCAGGACACTCTGGTTGGAGGAAAGAAAAAAAATAAAATCGACAACACCACAGAAACAAACCCCCAATATGCTGAATAACCTGAATACCCTTAAACCAACAACCTGAATACTTAGTCTTATTGCCTTGGAGAAGGACATTAAGCCTTGACGATCCAACTGAGTTCTTATGGTAAATCTTGGCTAAGCATTTACTTGGGGAAAAGGGAGGAGTGGAGGGGTGGGTTTAATGCAGAACTGCCAAGCAGGGACTTGTGGCCAAGAGGCAGGTGCCTACGTCCCACAGTAGGTTGGGATTTAAGACCTATTTCTGTTCTCTGTATTTCTGAGTGGTGATATTAAATGTCTAACAGTTCAACATACTAATTCCTGACTACCTTGCTCTGAGACCCCTCATTGTTCCACTCTTTATGGAGTAGTAGACTCCATTCTGGTGGTCAGGCATCTAAAGAGTCAGGTAGCAGAGCATGTAGCCCTAAGACACTCCCATTTTCTCATGTTTTTCACTGTTGGTATTTTTACAAGATGGGAACTGAGATGGAGACATAAGCTACATTCACCCATGACCTTGGATGTGACTTGTTTGAAGGTTATCTAATAAAACGTAATCTATAATGAACACAGGCTCATAAAGCATTAGCCTGATGTGATTGTTTAAATAAAGGAGGAAAAGATGGAAAATAATTTTCTGAATCTAAACAAGGAGGGGGGGGGGGGGGGGAAGAAAGCTTATCCTTTGTGTGGTAGTTCAAAAAAAAAAGAAAAAATCCATCTTTAAAATGACTACACAACACCAGAATATGTGGTTTCAAATTCAATGCATACCGCCAGGTACTTTCGAAGGCTCTTTACAGCTTCTGTAGCCAAAGAAACCATCACGGCAGACTACAAAATGGATAGTGTGGGAGAGGAAAGGGGGACAAGGCATTATATGATGGTGTCTGATAAATTTTCTATGGATAAAGTTACCTGCTGTCTACCTAGAGATATCCAATCCTCTTAAACAAAAAAGCCCAGGAATAACTTCTTCTCATATTGCGCACAAGGTGGCTCTTACCCTGGAGAAAGCCCTTGCCAAAATCTTTCTGAGCCTTATTTCCATCCTCTACCAAGTGCTGGCAGTGCACTCACCAGCACCAAGAAGGACACCAGCACGTGCTGGAGCAGGACATACGCAGCAGAAAAAGGACATATATGTGCCTGCACAGCAGCCCTCGGTGGAGATTTCACTGGCTATCCCCAACCTGGCAGAAGCAGGCAACTCAGGTTAGGCGTGAAAAGGGACATACAAGAGGCAGTTATAAGGTCCTTTACAAGGTATTGTCCATTTTTTCTTCTTTCCAGTATGTAAGTAGAATATTCTTGTTTTGTTAGACCCATCTTGATAACAAATAATCTACACTATTCTTTTTTACAATATAATACCTTTAAACAAACCTCTTCTCTGTGCACACATAGACGTCTACAAGAAAACTTTGAGATCTTCACCACCCAATAAGCATGAGAGACACCACAGATTGAATAAATAACATAACTTTCAGGAAAAAAAGACTAACAACAGAAGTTATTATCCTAGATTCCCAAGCTTCAGACAATTTCTTTGATGCAAACATTCATCCTACCCCACATCTGCCTGAAATTTCAGGAAAACCATGTTTGATCCATGTTTCCAGGATAACTCCCCTGAACTGGCAAAGGGGGTTTCATACTTCTCCCTGGCTGATGGTGTCTTGCCTGGTGTGTCAGGGCGTGTATCACAAGGCACTCATCACCTGGGAAACTGAAAAAACACTCTCATTTTATTCTTTAAGCAAGAATGACACAACGCGTATCTAGTTCCACCTAACGTGCTTTGGTGACGCAGAAGAGAAGAGCATCACAAAACAGACTGAAAAAAACAGGAAGAGATTCAGGCAACTTCCAGTGTGATATTCTCTGCCAAGATTTCTGACTAATACACAGCTGAATTAATTCACACATGGATTCATCCACTTAATAAGGCAAGCAGCCATACGTGCACTTTCACTGGGGATTATTGAAGGGCAGATTGTCATTGATAATGATGACAATGTAACAAGGCAAGTGAGATTTCACGGGCGGG
>NW_009612269.1:5869-16060 GCF_000690535.1 Cariama cristata
GTGGATGTCCGGGGGGGGGGGGGGGGGAACACTGATAAAACACTGTCCTGAGGGTGGATACCAGCCATTGAATTACAAAATGTATCGCTCAGATCAAAAGCATTGGTGTAATTTTGTCAACTTCACTTTGTACATATGCAAAATGATCCAATCGTCCTTGGGACAATCTCTTTCCAGAAGTTTGTCTACTTTCCTGCTGTTTAGCCTGGAGGATGAATGAGTCAGACATCCAGAAGACCATGTCCTCCCTCTCCTCCTGATGTTTCCCGAGGAGAGGGGGGCAAGTCTGAGTAACCCTGTCACTCTAAGGTCATGCAGGCAGGCGACTTTGCCAACAAAAACCAAAGTAGCACCTTTATATTTAAAATTCAGTGGGTTAGTTTGCACTGCCTCTTAGCAGTGCTCTGGAGGGAATCCAGCTGCAGGACCCCTCAACACAGCCTGGGGAGAGCAGCAGTGCCTGGGTGATGCTGGTGGGCACAGCAAGCCCTGCTTGGGATGCTCTGGGCTGTGTGGCCTCTCTCCATATCCCCCCAGGGACAGGGACGTGGGAGGCTGCTTCAGGTATGTGCTGCTTATCAGGGATGAACAGTCTGATCAGTCCCAGACACCTGATTCAAAGTGGTAGGCTTGGTGTTTCCTGCATGTAAAACAAGAAAGAGTAACAGAGCCATACCTGGCAGGAAAATCAGATGGTGATGACCAGAGGTTTGTAAGCAAATGCTCTATGTTTAGACAAACTCCACAGAAATCATCAGAAAGCGGGGATTGTTTTTCTTGTCCTCCTGTGTCTAAATATCTGTCAAAGAACATTTTCTCATTCTGACCAAAAGTCAGGATTTGCACAAAGTCCTTAACGATGCTTATTGATAAAGGCAGGGCTGGGCAGAGCTGTAAATAGGGAAAAAAATTCAAGGTTGCAACTTGCAACTTTGCCATGGTACAGTTTACCTGGGAGGGTTTCAGAGCTGAAATTGCAATTTGCTGCACCATCCCTGAGGTCAGAGATCACTTTCCTCCCAAAGCACACAGTACTGATTGCTCCTCACCCTCTCCAAATCCCAGCATCTTGAGTAAGTATTTTGCATTGGTTACTAAAATAAGGAATTGACAGTTTCTGGAAAGGGCGCAGGGAGAGAGCTTTGGGAAAACATATTCTTCTGAAAGCAGAAGCTAGGCAAATTCCACTTGAAATTGAAGTGCAATTCATCATCAGTGAGGCACTGCAACAACTCAGCTAGAGACGTGGCAGATTCCCTGTCATTTGAATTTTTTTCCCCTATATTTCAAATCTCTCTGGAAGGGATGATTTAGTGAAACCAAGTCAAGATTTTTCATGCAGGAGTTGTTGAATAAACACTCAATATGGTTTGTACTGATAAATGACCATAGAAGTTCTTCTGTAGATTTAAAAATTATTCTCCTTTTAAAAACAATGCATGCTATTCCACAAAGATTTACTTTGCAAATCAGAGGGGCATGTTCGTAAGGGGATATTTCTCCATCAGGGCTGAGTACGATGTGGGTATATGGTCGATGAGCTCAGAATTGCAGCCACGGATGTGTAAAGGACCCCAGACACTCATGCAGTCTTCCATCACTTGTTAGCCTGGACTAAACATGTGGTTTGCAACCTTTTTTGATCTGCAGACCCCTAAATGCTTTTCAGTAAACCTCTCTGTAGTGTGCTGCAGCTTGCTCAGAAATGATTTGCTCTTCCTAATTGCCATATCTGTATGCGGTAGAAATAGCTGTGGGAATGGATTTATGGATCTGAGAGTCCTAAAAACCACTGTGCTGAATTACTTTTTTCTGATCTCGTGACTATTCTGAGTTCATGCCCTGTTATCCTTCTGCTACCCTCTTTATTCTTCAGCAGGCATCCACATCTGCCCACATACTACAAATTTCATCCAAGTCCTGTTGGATTCTCTGAAGTCCCAAAGTTTTATTCACATAGCAGAGAATGGTTTGCACAGAGAAAAAAATGTTCCAGTAAGCGTAAAGTAAGTAAGATCAGTTAATTTTATTCAAGTTGGAGGAAAAATTCATTCCGCTTAACTCTGCGTGTCACATTTTATATGGTTCATTTCCTAACTCTATGAAAAACCTTGTGGGTACTGGGGTTACTTTGTTGTTACATTGCCTGTCTGACGTAAACAAAAATACTTTCACTAATGACATTTTTGGCTTAGTGTAACCCCTGCCAAGACAGTGATGTTCCCCTACTGATTTCTGCCTTATGCTTGGTTATTTATATCTGTGTAGGTGTTTGGTATTTAAGGTGGCCAAGAGGCAGTAAAAGTATAAAGCAATTAAAACAAATGTATCGTGTCTCTCTCACAGGTTTTGCCAGGGAGCCAATATTTAATGAAGCTTAACATTATCTGACAGCCTTTCAACTTTCCTCTAACTAACTTGCAGCTCTCCGAATAAACCCTTTGAACACGGTGGGACTGCCTGTGAATGCAGTGTTTTGCATGCCACTTCAGAAGACATTGACCTCTTTGATGTGGCTGTGAGGCCAGCTCTTTAGTTTCTTTCTCCATTAATTGCTCTTTCAAAAATTGTATTGGTGCATTTCCCTAAATAGAAATTTTATCATACTTTCATGAGAAGGTTTAGCAGGATATTGTATATGCTCCAGAATTCAAAATATTAATGTCTATCTTATTAAGTAGGATTCCTTGTGTTCATCTGCTACAAGTCATGTTCTCCCTTCCAAACAGTGGCCAAAAGAATAGGAACCTTCCTCAAAATCTAGCTGGAGTCTCTAGGATCATCTGTTTTCCCAAATGTATGTCACTCTCCCCTCCAAATAGAGCTGAATGACAACCCTTGGATGATATTTTGAGAGATGCCTAACAGGAGAATATTATTTCTTACTGTTAAAGTTCACTTATTATTGACCAAAAAGCCAAATGTCGTATTTTGAAATCCCACTTTAGTTCATCCAGATTTAACACCTTATCCCTGTGATGAAGGGTAGGTATGAAGCGAGTCATGATTCCTTTCCTCCCTTCACTCCTCATCTTCTCTCACAGACTAGCTCATAGATCCAAAGAGATAAAGCTGAAGAATTTAAATCCCCTCAGATGGGAGAGAGAGGCCAGGTCACTATTATCATCAGAGATGGCTGCAAGGGAGTGTTGTGCTGGGCAAAAGGGAAGATCCTTCATCCCTGTTTCACCATATCCTATATGTAAAAACCTCCCTCATAGCAGAAGGATCATTTAGAGGAGAGTACACCCAGTAGGTTCCCTGCAGAGCTATTATTTTTCTTCTCTTTTTTAGTGGGCACTTCTCTTTGAATTTTGCATATGGTATAGAGGTTAAAAAAGAAAATATGGTGACGATGGACTGAGCCTCAGCAGATGCAAAGTGCTACTGATTTTCACCAGTGAAGACTGTGCTTATCCTCATGAACTACTTACATTTTAAGGTTAAGAATAGTTGTGTACATACCTGAGAAAGTGTGAGTGCCCAAGATGCTACATACTCTTCCAGCATGTGCCACTTGCTGTGATAGACAGGTGAGGCTGACTGTAAAACTGTTTGCTTAATGACTTGTTAACTATCAGTTATCAGTCATGATTCTCTTCAATATAGCTTAAAAACCAAGGCTAGCTTTAACATGACAGAAAAGGAGCTATGTTGATCGTTCTTGCGTAGTTGCCTGAACACACATTTGACAACACATTTACCATAGCAACAACGTTTTAGTGTTTTGTCAGTCCATGTCCACTAATGTACAGCATAGCCATGTAGTTTGTTGCATTAATACTGGAAAAAACCCTTCACAGACATTTGCAGTTTCTTTCTGTGGTTGTTCCAATCTCTTATTAGGACATTGGTTAATAACCCAAGCTTGTACAGCTCTGCTTTTGCTTGTACAATTCATTCTACCTTGTCACCTCTGTTTGGCACTGGAAAACTCAAATTCTTCATCATACGGTTGTTCTTCTCAAGACGTACAACCTCCTGTACCATTAATATACAGTGTTGACTTTCAGCACCTCTTTTGGCTCCTCAGAGTATACCCTTCCAGGGAAACATTACTCTATTTGTGATTCAACAGCTGAAATCACTATTAGTCTTCCCATTCAATACATTGGCAAGCTTCAGTCATTATTTTTTTCTAGAAATCGCTTTTGCTGCACAGCAAGCCCCTTTTTCTTTCTCCTTTTTTATCTTTTTCTGTTTGGGAATGGACATTGTCTCACAACTTTGCTGGAGTCCCACTTGATGTAGGTTATGCTTTCCCCTATGACTTCACAGGTGATGACTCACGTGCAGGGTGAGAGGGCTAAGAAGGGACAGAGAAGTAGATCTGGGACTAACAAGGTGAAATCCTGGAAACAGGTTTGATATGAAGGAAGTTTTCCTAATACTGAGGTCTATTGAATCACAGAACAGTCTCCAAAGACAAGGAGAAAAGCCTCGATAAATGACACATTTTAAACTATTTAGGAGTAGAGATTATTGGGAGTTTTTCTGATGAAAGACAAAATGTGAACCACTTGAAGGCAGTATTTCTCATGACAGTGCATCAACTACATTTGATAGGTTGGAATTTCTACTCAGACACTGGTCGAGAAGGAATACTATCAACCTCCTAATTGTCAGGAGTTTTACGATTAGGGTGCTCGTCTGCACTGTGATCCCACCTTCCACAAATGCTATATATTGGTACAGAGTTAAACAAGGCCAAGGGGAGAGGAGACACTGGAAAACTTGGACCTGAGGCTCAAGAAATCAGTGTGAGAGCCAGGTAAGTCCTGGTCTGCATCAAGCACAGCAGTGACTTGAACAGAATGACAGACTGGAAGGGACATCTGGAGATGATCTGGTTCAACCCGTCTGCTCAAGCAGAGCCACCTAGACCTGGTTGCTCAAGACCCTGTCCAGACAGCTTTTGAATATGTCCAAAGGTGGAGAATCCACAACCTCTCTGAGCAGCCTGTGCCAGGGCCTTGTCATCCACACAGTAAAAAGTATTAACATTTGTATTTCTGACATCACTTTTCCAGCTTCCTGTAGCTTTTCTAATGTCCCAGTAGAAATGTTTCTTGTCAAGACAGAGAGTTTTCATCTAGCTTCCATTTTGAGAAAATATTTGAAAGATACAGAAAAGTAATTTACTGCAGTCCTTCTTGTTTTGAGAACTGCAAGGACAATTGTCTCCACAGCAGTGGGATACAGGTGCCTCCTCCAAGAGCACCAACCTGGCCATTAGTGCATGTGTAGAGCCTGGGAATGAAAAAATAGACAAAGGGATCAGAAAGGGGTAACGTCACTCGAACAAGCACCTCTGCAACATACTCCAGGGTAACCCTGTTTTCCCAGAAGTCTTTGGCCTCAGATACTGCTCCCTGGATTTTGAGGGCTTTGTCTTGTTCTTGGATGAGAAACTGGGTTGCGGAGGCTAAATATTACAGCAGATGAGTTGTCATAATGTAGGATCCCATGAAACAGTTGCAGAGAGCACATGATGCTTGCCTTTCTATAGACATGCTCAGATAGAGTAACTAACAACCTGTCATCCATGCCCAGTTGCATTCTGTGTAGAAAACTAGTAACGTAACAGAAATTGTAAGCTTACCTGAAAACATTTATAACCAACAGCCTGTATAACATTTGATGTGAGTGCATCAGCAGCAAGATAGCAAGACTGAAGAGGATGGGGTAACATCCCATGGCCACCTCCAGCAAGAGTCTTCATATTATTTTCACAGTCCATATACCTGCCTACATTGGGGCACAGAGGAGCAGGAAAAGGGTCAGCATAACTCCTCAAAAGGGTTTGAAAATAAGAAGTGTACCAGCTCTGAATGTATTGTTATCCTTTCTTTATCTGTAATAATTAAATCTGGACTAATAATGATTACACTGTTTTTTCAGTTTTACTAACAACAAGTCCTTTAAACAAAATTTTGAGCATAACAGTTACTAGTTTTTAAAATCCAGATTCTACATGTCACTTGATAATCACCAACAAATCCACAGGCAGTGGATGATCTTAAAACCCTCATAATTTCCATGTCTGCAACCAACTACAAACTAGGCCATGATAGTTCTGTAAAGTCCTCCAGCAATGCAGCTTCCATAGCTCTAGTACATACGTTGTAAGACCCCAACTATGAGACAGACTTCTTGATTCAAACTGAGTCCAATTTAGCTCTCAGATGGCATTTCATCTAACAGTTCACATTTCAGTCATTCACAATAATGTTTTGATGATTACTGCAAAGGTTAACTCATTTTCTAAATCTCCAACAGCATTACTTGGGTTCCTGTATCATCCTGTCATTTTGCTGAGCTGCCAGGAAGGAGCGAGCAATGGTCGGTAAACCCAGTAAGGTTGTTGTATGTTAAGATGCCCCAAGCAGGTGGGCTTTGAAAGAGTTTAATGCAGAAACCTGCAAACATTTTCATATCTTTCCTTTTATTTTTCTCCTTGGATGACAAGGAAGAAACTTGGGGCTAAGGTGGAACAGCTAATAGAACAAAACCATAGAAATCAAAATTGCCATCTCTGCATTGACCTCAATACTCTGAGAGATTAATGTCTTTATGTCAAGGGGGCAGATCTCCTTTACCTTAATAGACTGAAAGACTCACCATACGAAGTTGCAAGAGTTCTATCAAGGACTTGATCAAAGTTCAAGTCAATTAACTGGATAATTGCTGACACTGCATGTATCTTCAAAAAGCAGAAAAATACAATCTGGACAAAAGAAATGATATGTCCTTCTTCCCCCAAATTACTGTCCTTGATGTTACCTAGAATTGCATGGGGAGATTCTTTAGTGGTTGAGAAGGTAGAACATAAAGATATATTGATTGTCTTCGTAGCCCTATGTCCACATTTTTCTGCTACCATTCTTTCTTGTCCTTGACAATAGAGCAACATCTTTACTGTTGGGAAGTTTGGGCTTCATAAGTAGTTTGAGATCTGAGTCATTCTGTGGGATGAAGACCTTGCTAAGTAAAACCTTCTCTGAAGGTCATCCTTTGTGAGAAAAGGACTGCGATTGTGTAAGATGTCCTTTCTTGCAAGAGATTATTGAAGAAAGCATCCTCAAAGACTGACTGTGAGTCACGTTGGTTCCTCTGCTAACAAGACACTTTGGAGATGTGATCTGTTGTTTGGGCAAGTGTGATGCATGGTGGTTGTTCAAAAAGTTGGGATGATTTCTTTTCTTTCTCTTCCTGTGGGACATTAGACAATGCCCACTAAGGGAAAGGCAGAAGGGAATTTCTCTCAAAAATTTGCATTTGTTGTTAGCAGCCCTGAAAAGGTCCCTTTGCAATTTATCAGGAAACACTCTAAATACTTTTGGTGTAGACCGCTCTGGACTGCCTCCACACACTACTCTTTTTGGATTCTCTGCTTTTGGGAAAACAGACCATTATTTATTTCTCAGTTGGTCCACAATTTTCTCTGCCACTAAGGCAATAAAAAGGCAAAAAAAAAAGCAAGAGTTTATACATTGAGACTTCAAGGTCAAGCTTCTCATTGCAAGGTAGGAAACAGAAGGTTGTAGGTTAAACAAATACATACAGTCAGAATTGTTTCTTAACAACAGTGTGTTCTTCTCGGTGCTCTTTTTCTCTTACCTCATAGTTCCAGGATGCATCCTGGGCAAAAGATTGGAGGTTTAGTACCAACGGCAAGAACCCCTCTTCTGAATGGTGCCATCAGTTATTATTTCAGGGGTTCCTGCAGGGTAGCCACCTCAGTGTCTTCTCTCCTCTCCGTTTTATTATTCAGATTTGGAATATGAATGCAAATATATTTGAAGGCTCTGTCGGGAAGCTTGTATTTTGGGTTCTTCACTCAAAGGTTTTATCACTCCAGGGTTCATCCCTGAAAGGTTTCATGCTGGTGGTGGTAGGGGGTGGTTACCGCAAGTTGTCAACATTTGAAGGCTTTTGCTGGGAAGAACATGATGTTCACGTTGCTGGTTTCTTCTTCCTCACCCCAGGAACCACCTGAGGGCATTTTAGTATTTGCTAGCATGCTTTTACACCTTTACTCTTTACCGACAGACACTCAGTCAATTAGAAAAATCATTATTACGACTAAACCAAGTAAAACAAAGCTGCAGGCAGGTCACAAAATACTCATACAGAGCAAGTCTGACAAGCCTCAGTCCTGAGCCTTACAAACTCAGTACAAAGCTCATGGCCTGTTATCAGCGATGGCAATACTATATTACATGCTTGCAATACTATATTACATGCTTACAATACTTTGTAAAAATCCATGTGAGCATATTTTTCAAATGGAAACTTCAGTCATGAACGGTGTGCCTCTACTGTTGCTACATGGGCTCTGCTTGTCACTGGAAGTCTTTCTCAGGCAGATAGAAAAGTTTCCTTAAAATCTATTGCCTTGTGCACCACATCTGCAGTTCCCTGTCCTGCAAAATGTTATTCTTTACTAGTTTTAATGCCAGAAAAAAACTAATGGGGAGAAGTTGAATGGTGTTGCCTGCTCTGGGAAGAGTTTCCAAATCCCTAAAAAAAACCCAACCCAGCAGCATTCCCTTCAATTTCTATGAAACTGCCTTTCAGGGCCAGAAACATAGGTCAGGCTTACACTCATTAATCTGCTTCCAGTTAGTGCAGGTGTGAAATGTAGGTGACATGCAGGTAACTGAATGTTGCCATTGTGACTGTATGGAGAAATGTAAACAAACTATGGACTGTGGACCAAGCTCCTTGCCCTCTGGAAGCTACCAGTGCTAGCAGAATAAATCACAGAATCACAGAAAAATTGAGACTGGAGGGCACTCCTGGAGATTGTCTAGCCCAACCCCATGCTCAGAGCTGGGTCAGATAGAGTAGGTTGGTCAAGACTACATCCAGTCAGGTTTTGAACATTTCCAGGGATGGAGACTCCACAGCTTCTCTGGGCATCCTGTGCCAGTGTTCACTCATCCTCACAGAAAAAATTTTTCTTTATGTTTAAGTGGAACCTCCCATGTTTGGGTTTGTGCCCACTGCCTCTTGTCCTGTTACCGGGCATCACCGAGAAGAGCCTGGCTCTGTCTTCTTTACTTACCCCCCAACAGATATTTATACACATGGGTAAGATCCCCCAGAGCCTTCTCCTCTCCAGGTTAAGCAGCCCCAACTCACTCAGCCTCTCCTTATATGAGAGGTACTCCAGTCCCTCGATCATCTTTGTAGTCCTGTGCTGGACTTGCTTTAGTAGTGCCGTGGAGCCCAGAGCTGGATCCAGCACTCCAGGTCTGTCTCACCAGGGCTGCGCAGAGGGTTAGGATCCCCTCCCTCGACCTGCTGGCAATGATCTGCCTAATGCCCCCAGGATGTTGTTGGCCTTCTCTACCTCAAGGACACATTGCTGGTTGATGTCTAACGTGGTGTTAAAGGACCCCATGAGACTTTTCCTGCAAGAGTTTTGTGTCACTTGCAAACTTGCTGAGGGTGCACTTTTCCCTGTCCTCCAGATCTTTGGCCCTGGTATCGATCCCTAGTATATGCTATTAGTGACTAGCGTCAAGGTCAGCGTCATCACGCTCATCACAACCTTCTGAGCCCGACAGCTGAGCTAGTTTTCAGTCCATCTCACTGCCCATTTATCTGTCCATTCAACAGCTTGTCTATGAGGATGTTGCAGAAGACAGTTTCAAAAGCCTTGCTAAAGCTGAGATAAAAAATACCTACTGCTCTCGCCTTGTCCGCTGAGCCAGTAATCTTGTTACAAAAGGCTATCAGTTTGGTCAAGCAAGACTTTCCCTTCATAAACCCATGCTGACTACTGCAAATCATCTGTTCATCCTTCGTATGTTGGTCTGCAGAGAGCTGCTAGCAGCTGGAAACTAAAGGCTAGAAATGAGGGCTTTATTAACCTCATTCCCACTTTCAGGTGAAGAAGAATTTCCTTTCAGTTGCTTTTCCTAAACACTAGTGCCCATGGTGTGCTGCCCATCAGAGAGGGGAGCAGCAAGCATCATTCCTTTGTGCTCTCCCTGCTGGCTTCCATATACGGTACAACAGAAACCCACCTTTTTAAATGAGGACAGGACTTGTGAGGTAGGAGAGTGGGAATGACTGTAGAAAAAGATTAGATGGGGAAAGCTGAACCAGAAAATGCTTGGAAGGTAATCAGGGCTGAAGCTGGGAACATGGGGGGCCACAGCAAGACGGAAAACCTAGGGA
>NW_009612269.1:16091-21098 GCF_000690535.1 Cariama cristata
GTCTGTACAGAGATGGAGGCTGAACATAGGAAGGGTGTGAGTGGACAGGTGGGAGATTACTGAGGAAGGGAGGAAGAATCAGGGATGAATTTGGTGATGGAGTCAAAGAAAGAAGGGCTTCAGGACATGCTGGACCACAAGGGATGACCCCTCGAGCCATATCAACAGTGAAAATGTGGTGTGGCCTGAAACAGAGGCCAAACTAATACAGTCTGCTGGGATTATTGGTTTGTATTTCAGAACTGATTTACATTTCTCCAGTCACTGCCAACTGCAGGGGGAAAGGAGAAGCAAAGGGAGGAGCAATGAAGGAGTAAAGAGAAGGAAAAAAGGGAAGAATAAGATGGCAGAAGAGGATATAGGGCTGGGAGCAGAGGTCACCATCTCCTGCTCTCAGAAATAGCAGCTCAATCTCCAGCATTCAATCCTTGTCCCTCTGGTCCTCTGGAGTTCAGAGAGGCTGTTAGTCCTGTAAAATGTATTTCTTACGGGAGCTGGAAGCTACATTTCCTGGAGGAAGGATGAGGTCTTGGCACAGGGTGTTGCAGGCTGTCCTGGAGATGCAGGTCTTGCTTTGCCCTTACCAACTGCTCTGTACATACTGCCAAGCAAGATATATAAACATGGCATTTAAAAAGGAGCAGTCATACTGCATGCTTTTTCACTATGTCTAGCTTGATTATCAATAGCTTTCTCACAGTTGCAACTGAAATGAAAACCAGCTGCTTATTAAGTATTTATAGTGCTACATAATACTGAACAGCTGGGGGCAGAAAAGATGCCAGATACCTCAAATGGGCATCCAAAATTAGGAAACTTGCTGTGACTCTGCTCTCTGATTGTACAGCAGGGGATCCTTGCTGGGGAACTGTAACAATGCATTGACTAATGTTTGTGTAGAAGACAGTCACGGCAGTGATCAGCCCCAAAGAAAAATGTGGGAGGAAATCAATAACCTTATCACGGTTTGAATAGCCTACAATGAATGAGTCAGGGTGCCGATATGCTGAGCAATGAGAAGGAACCACGTTACCCAACGCGTCTGCAGCGATGATGCAGGGTCTAGGGGGAGAACAGCTACCATATAGTTAAAGACCATCGCAGGATTCATAGGTCCAAGGAAACTGAACTGAGGCTAAAGGGTCAGCATTGCTCGTAGTGCTGCCCAGCTTTTTAGGGATTCATCCTGAAGCCTTAGTTCTTGTGATTGTAATTAGTTTGTGCAGGTTAGTAGAGAAATGCACTAGAAAGGAGAAAAAAAGGAGGAGAAGTAATTTAAAAGGATTTCTTTCACTTCATCCATGTTAAAAAAACTATAGACTTAAAGAAAAGAATAGGGCTTATGAAACATCGGTGCTGCCTTTCCCAACAATATCCAGGTTAAGTCCAGTAAACTTCCCACCACTAACATCCAAAGCTCTCGTCCAGCTATGTCTTCTAGATCTTGGTCCTCTCCTGAAGGTGGTCAGGCCTGAGGGTGACAGAGTCCCAGTGCCTGCCTGGATGGATGGGTTAACCTGGGTACTTGCCACAACCCCTCACGGAGAAGGGCAGGAGAACATCAACACACCTGTTTCATGGCCCACAGTCCCTCCTTTTCCTTCTCCTTGTCCCATCTCTTGTCTTCCCTGTTCTTTTGGCACCTGAGATATCCCAAGGATGTGCAGCGCATGATTTCTGAAAGAAATACAAGTAGGTGTGCCACTTCTCTCCCCCATTAAATTTTGAAGCCCTCATGTTTAACTTGTCGTGAAAACAGCTGACCAGGCAGAGGAGAGAAACTCTACAGCTATGTCTCTACCAGTATCTCTACAACTTTCTAGAAACACAAGCTCAAAATCTCTTCCCATACTGTTACACTGTTAGAAAAGCAGCGTTCCTCAAAGGGATTGATTTGGGAGTTAGCACACGCCAGGAGGGACTGGTCTTAATTGCTGATGCTGTCACTTTGTTTTGGAGAGGGAAAGGATAATGATGGAGGCCTGGCAGGTTTCTTTGCTGCTGGCCTCAGAACCACAAACAGCCCCAGCACAGCTCTAGTTTGTCTGTGCCCGCCCAGAGACCAAGGCTGCTGCCTAGCCGTTACTGGACACCAGAGAATCCACGTAGGAGAAGTTAGTACCTGTCCTCCAGAGGAGTGACAAGAACTCCATCTGGGGGCTCTGACCTGTGAGATCCTTGGGTTAAGGACCTGTATACTAAAAAGGAGAGAGCCTGTTCTCTAGGTTCATAAAACATTCCTCATTGAAGCAGTAGTTCACCATCCATGTGGAAAAAACTCACACTGTTGTGAGTGTTGTACTGCTGTGGTTTACCCCCAGTAATGCACTTGTATGACAAAGCCCCACGGTTTCAACCCTGCAGGAACATGCTTCACAGCGTTCTCAGTGGCCAAGAAGAAGTGATGCTAGTGGAAACAGTCATGCCAGGTGAACTTTGAACCTGGGGCCTTAGCACCTAAGGATTTAAACATCAAAGTCAGTGTCCTGAACTGCAGCTGGAGATCAGGTGAAGCCAGCCCTGTCTCTCAAAAGTAAAGCTGCTATGATCTCCCAATGTCCATTTTTTTGCTGAAAAATTGGGCCATTTAATTTTGCAGCAGTTATACCTTGAGCACTCTCCAAGTACAGCTGACTATACCACACAGTGCATTAATCCAAACCCCAGTTTGGGGTAAGATATCTTGGGAAAAAATATGTGTTTTGGAGAAATAGCTAAAGCTTTTGTGCAAAGCAAAAAAGACCAGCAAAGTCTCCGGTGTTTCCCTTTATAAACATGGGGGAGAGCAAGGGAGGGGTAGGATGCATTATATTGTGCTTATCATCTCATTGATGTTCTTCCTTCTCAACAAAACCGTAGGACAAATGTGGTTTTTTTTTCCTTTTTTCATTTCTCCACCAATATTTTTTGTCATTTTTTCACTTCTTTTCTCTGGGACAAGCACGAATACTTCATGACATAAACCAGCCAGATTGTTCTGATTCCTTTGACGACATCTTGACACCCTTTCCTTGCTCACCTACCTTTTGGATAAACAAGCTTACAAAAACTTCAGACTCTGTAGACGAGTAAGGATGGTGAACAACATCCTATGATTATCAACTGTACCAAGAATAACATCTACAATCTGACCATACTGCTGCTTCGGATGTGCGTGAAACATCATTCTGCCTCTTTGGTGAGTGAGATTCAGGTAAATACTATCTCTGCTATCTCCTTATGGAAAAGACATCTAGTCACAGTGGTCTGAAGGAAGCAAAAGCACTCTGCAGTCTTGTCCCTGATATTGGCAATGAGTGGAGCAGAAATCAGATTGTGCTGTGGCACCCAGACGCTGTTCAGCCTCAGTGAAGCCAAATCAACCATGGGTTTCTTTTTAACAATTATGAAACACTCACGACAGGGGAATCCTTAATTCCACTTTCATGATGTACTGCATTTGCATATGGATGAAATGCTGCCACGCAAGTGCAGATCTGTGAACCTAAATCCTCAGGTCATCCACATGTCAGAGGAAGGAGGTCCCCTGTAGTCATGGAAGCTGGCTGTAAGGCATCCAGGAACTACAGGGGACATGGAGGGTACACTTGTACACCTGGCACTGTGGAGCAGCAGGGATTTTGGGGATTTCTTTGCAACTCATTCCTGAGATGTGTTTGAAAATGCAACAGGATTGCATAAGGTAGTGAACATGCCACTAGACTAAGGGCTGAGCACCCGTGAGTCCATAGGACCTCTCATTCACACTCTGGCCCAAGTAAAATTTCTGTACTATGGCATCTAAATAGCTCTGAGGATCTGGATGTCAAGGGAAGTTGTGTGACCGTGTCATTTGGAACATGAACAACAGTTACCAAAAACTACAACTGTCTGTTCTTGGGGCGGGGGGGTGTTAGCCTGGATTTGGATGCAAAAATTAGTCAATGTCTAATTCTCAGCATTTTTTTTTTTTAAATCTGCCTTTTGGACTCTTTCAAAAGTGCTTTCCAAATCCCTCAACAATGTCCACATTCATGCCTCATACTTGTGGCACTTTAAAAATACTAACGCTAACGGTCACCTTTCATGAGGCTAAGGGAACAGAAATGCCTCTTCAGTAACTACAAAATGCTGCAAACAAAGAGCTGCAAGTTTTTCCCCAGTGAATGTTTCTTCGGAGATTCAGCAGCTGATATTTTACTGAACTTGTTCTGCCTGTGGGCAATCATAATAGCTCTCTAAAAAGTAATCCACACCAAAGCTTTGAGCTATAAAGCAGAAAGCTGCAGGAAATTAGGTTTATTTTGCTCTTAATGGAAAGAAGCAACATCCTGCAGTAACTTAACTCTTTTTTTTTTCATTTTTAAATGATTGAAAGAGATTCATAAAATTTAAGAGACAGAATGAACTTGCACTTGCTATAAGCATGAAAGGGCACTGTATACCAACAGAAGATTTCTACGATAACCATAAAGCTGAATTTAATGAAATTGCTTCAGAGAAATGCAGCAATAAATACATGTAATGAGCCAGCAAAAGGAGTCAGGAGGCAAGGTGCTTCCACAGATATCAGTCAATAAGTGTATTAGTGAAAGGAAGAATGGGATCTTAGAGAGAAAATTGTTTAAAGGGATCAGAAAAGAGAACCGAAGTCATTTGTGCAAAATTCCACCAAGAAATCTTATTTTTTCCCCTGGTTATATTAGACTACCTGCACTTTAATAGAAGTTTGAGGAGGCCAAAACGGTAGTTTAAACCACTATGCTTTTCCCGTCAGCCAAAGTATCCCCAAAGGCTGATGTGTGATACAAAACGAGGTTGTTCATCCCAGTCCACACGCACCGTTATCACTAACCAGCACACAAAACACAGCACTGCCGAGGGAACAGCAGCCTCAAGATGACCAGAGCTGGAGCTTCGTGTTAAAATGTGCATCACCTGAGACGGGCCCCATACTAAATGAACCAGAAGCTCTCCAGTGCTTAGATCTCCGTGGTGCGTGGTTTCCACCCAGCTGGTTACAGCATT
>NW_009612269.1:21129-50087 GCF_000690535.1 Cariama cristata
ACTCAGGCTGCAAGGCTGATTTCTGATGGAGCGAGCCCAGAGACACACAGGTGATAGCGAGCAAAACAGAGCTCCTCTCTCCTTTCCTTTATGGCTTTTGTGGAGCCAGAAGAAACTGGTGAAGGAGCCAGGCACCCTAGATACACCAGCCAACTGCAACTTGCTGCGCAGAAGTAGCACAAGCACACTGAGCTTGTGATGCCGTTCCTGCCCTCTACATTTTTTTTCTTGGATATTTGCACTATTCCAGGCAACTCCTGTAGAAGATTCAGAGAAATGAGAGCACTGTCGAAGTAACTGCCTCTGTTTGCACAAAGCAAATGCACATCTTCAGTCAGTCACTTGTATGTTTTACTAAATTACCTTACCTAGAAGGGTGTGTAAAGATCTGCCATAATAATTCACAGCGTATATTACATTTAAAAGGCCTAGCCTACACGTAGTCAGTATGTGAAGACATTTATTTCTAAGACGTGAAGCTGAATTAGATCGTCATATGCAATGCGTACATCTCCTGGGCTGAAGACCGTGGAAAGCAGTATAAACAAAACGTTGCTAAGAGGACATGGAAATAAAACCTTTCCCTGAAATCAGAGTCACTGCGCAGCGTGGAGCACAGATGTGACAAGTCCTGGCCGTGACACCAAAGGGCTTTGCAAAGTCCTGCGCTGCATCTTTTGTAGGTGAAGGCTCCAAGGAGCTCCAAGGAGCACTCTCGCCCAAAATAAATTACAGGAAGGACTCTTGCCTAGAGCTGCTGTCTAGAAAGCAATAACAGCCAGCCTGTGAAATTAGGAAGCCGACAATAGTAATTATTTCCTTAAAAGAGAGAAGGGGTTTTGAAGGGTATTACACTCCTCTAAGTACTTATTCTGAACACCGAGGCAGATTTCAGTGTCTAATTGGTTAATTATATGTAATTTCAGTAGGTATGGATGTTCCATTTTCTGGAACTGGTATTTTTTTCTGTCAAGTGTTGGGGGGAAAAATACCTTAAGCAAACCGCTATGTAAAAAACTAAGTCAACGAGCAGACCTTCCTAAGACTGGAAGTGCTGCAGAATGTCTCTAATTACCAGGTCATTGACAACCAGCGACGAACTGAGAGCATTTGTGTTTATTTTTTCCAGAGTTCTCTAGTGCTTTCTTTACAGCATCTCTGAATGGTAAAAATATTAGTCCTCACTATAAAAGGAAGGTAAATATAAAGCACAGTTAATTCATCAGTTAAGAGAAACCCTGATCATTATGCATCCTGCTACACGTAATTGATGCAGAAAAGCTGGGCAATCGTAGGACAGTAAAAAATGAGAGTTGCGCTGTTTTTGGATGGAGGTGGCAATGACGGGCGATTCCCTGATCCATGTGAGCCTGAGGCTGCATTCACTCCCAGCACCACGACTCTCCTAGCTCGATTTTTTTCCCTGATTATTCTTCTCACAAAACTTTTCTGCGCCAGCAATACCATCTGCTGGCTAAACCCAGCAGCGTCTGGAGGAGTGGGCAAAGGCAGCGGGGCTGATGGCCCCCATGGCCACCACTTTTCTATCCCTTGCCCCCTGCCCCAGGAGGGCTCCTGTGCCTGGGGCCACAGCCAGCTTTGGGGACCTGCTGTGGCAGAGGAAAGGCAACAAATCCCTGTCTCAGCCTCTGGAGTCAGAAATGTATTCAGTTACTCCAATCCCACACATCTGGGTTTCATTCCTGGTTCATGGGGTTTGGGGGTTTTTAATCATCACGCTTAAGAGGAATGAAATGCCTTGCCTGCCCACCTTCAGCTGCCCAGGCACATGGAAGAGCAGACACAAACCCCGGACTGTGCACAGGGATCAGGCACAAGCCCTTTTCCATATCTCAGGAAAAGAAAAGCTCCCTGTGCTATGCCCTTTGCCGGAGCTTTGGACATAGCAGTCCTCCTTTAATCCAGGAGAAGTGTGCAAAACAATTAAGATCGTTTTTATGGGATGAGATAACTGAAAGTAGAGAGCATGTGCAGAAGCCCTTCGGGAACTGAGCTGAGAGTATTTTCACTAGGAATTTCTTTTGGATTAAGCTGTCTGGTTATATCAGCCAGGAACAGAGAAGTATCTGAGAAACACTGTAGGGCACACAAGGGAAGCAGCCAAGAAGCATTAGATAGCTCTGGTCATTTTTTTTTTTTTTTTTTTTTTTTTGGTGGAGATTACTTTATTTACAAATAGAATCACAATATTTCGGTCACCCAGCTTCTGTCCAAGGAGTGGCTAACGAGGCTGGGAGTCTTTAGCCTGAGAAAAAAAGAGGCTAAGAGGGACAGATGAGATAAAGACCTATCAAGGGAGTACCAAGAACAGAGTAAGAAACAATTGTTCATTTTCTCAGACAAAATTAGATGGAAATTCTTGCAGAACAAATGTGGGGAATTAGCCATACACAAAACGTGGCGGAGCTATAGATGTCGTCCTTATAGGATGCCATGGGTGCTGAGAATTTGTGTGGCTACCCAGGCGTCTGGGCCCTGAGGGCACCACCAGCACTTACTGCCCCGTGGCAGACCCCCGGGGCTCCCCCCACCCTACCCATGGCCCAGGACCCCATTTCAGCCCCCCAGTCCCTGCCCAGGGATGCCCTAACCCAAACGTCTGGTCTTACGCTTTTATGTACCGAGGCACTATCAGTGAGAAACTACTAGTGAATTCAAGTCAGACAGTTTTACTGGATAAATTAGATAAGAGAGAGGCTTAGATTCACCAAAAATGAGGAGGATCTATGTCTAAAGCGCCAGGGATAGCAAAGATAGAGGTTGAATCTGTTTTGTTCTAGGAGGGGATTTGAATTTGCTTCCATCACCTCTAAAGTATATGTCTCAATAGGCCAGCTAGTGGGTAATGTTTTTCATGTGGTTTTTTCTGTTCCTGCAAGAAAAATGAACAATTTACTTGATTTAGATTGAACAGTTTGGGATTGGTTTTGTTTATTTTCTAGCCTCAGAAATAATAAAAGTAATTATGGCTTGAAAGAGAGAAAAAGCTATTTAACCTTTGCTCTATGAGGAAAAGGGTTTGGGTAGGATGTCTGACTAACAAAAAAACGACTGGGAGCTGTGAGCAAAGCCATCCCCCTCCAACGGTCAGTGAACAAGAGAATAAACTGGTAGTCCCAGGGCCTGAGATATGAACTCTTTTAGGAACTTTTCCTATGGTATGAACTAATAGACTTAATGCCAAGGAAGTTGGGATACGCTTGCACTTTGTGCTCACCGAGCTCTGATTAGCTGAGGAGCAGAAATACATTTGTCACCTCTTCTGAACCCATCAATATGAATGAAGTTATTTCAGAAAGGGATGTCTGTAGTTCTCATTGGAGAGAGTTGGAAAGGCGGAGGTGCTGCCTACCAGCTTATAGGAAATGATATATAAACAGTTGGAAGGGACAAAGAGTTTGTCAGCCTTAGCCCTCATGCTCGTCAGGAGGGTGCAAAAGGGGAGTCATGTACGGGGGTGATGCAGCTTCGGGGAGGACTGGGGAGAGCAAAGCAGCTGCTGGGAGCTTTTACTCCATGCAAAAGGTCACAACATCAACAGTTCCTGGTTTGGGGCAACTATTTAATCAAAGACAAAACCAACACAATTCCCTTTCCTCAAAATAAGTTAATAAAAAGTGCAGCTTCAATGACAATGCAATAACCCTATACTTGTATTCATAACATCTTTCCGAGGTCTGCATGAACCTTCAGAATTCAGAGTCAGCATGCTTTCACAAGACAAAAAGCTGCTTTAACTGCTACCGCTGTATTTTTCAAACCACAGAAAGAAAAGCTCTAGGGATTTCAAAAGCTCCAGACTCAGCAAAGAGTCCACAGTTTCATTTGTGAAGTGAGACAGCTGACGTATTACAAGCTCAATTTTACTTCACAGGCACTAAAGCCATGAATCTAGTCCTGTGGCTCTTGAATCGGTGATGATTAATGAGTTTCAAGCCCTTTAAAAATGCAAAGGGCAGTAGTTCAGAAAGGAAAGGCTTCACCTGGCACAGAAAAGAAACAAGACCTTGTTGCATGGTGACATGATCCAGGTAATGTCCAGGTGTGCTACCTGAGTACTCAGGTAGGGCTGGAATAAGGGTTCTGTGTTGAATGGGGGTGTAAGAATTTGAAACATTTCTCTTTCTAGCAATAGTTCATTGCCGTCATTTTAAAGAAAAGTGGACTCCCTGGGGCATCCTAGAGAGCACTTTTACATCAAATATTGCCTATGTGCATGAAAGTGAGTATCCCTTGGAGCAGTGAGCTGAGCAGTGTATCAAGGAATGACAAATAACTGCTAGATATGCAGAGAAATAACTTCCAGGAATTTTTATCCAAAGTCAACAGGGTTCAGGCTTGGACTGCAGGGTAAGGCAGTCTCCATTTTGACAGATATGCATGGGTTAAGCAAGAAAAAGTGGCTTCAGGACCACTAAGTCCTGGACCTGTCGCTCTCAAAAACATGAGTCTGAGGGGAATTGAGTACATGCAGATTTAGAGATACAAGCACTCTCTTTTCTCTCTTCTAGCACCACTAATTTGCTATTTTGCAGCTGGATTGTCCCATTTTGCTAAGCTAGTAAAGTAAAATTTATTTCCTTCTTAGTCATCTTGAAATGAATTCATCTCAGTGGAGAGGAAAAAGGACATTCTCTGCATATGCTCCAAAGCTGTATATTACGTTTACTAGACTAGGATGTCTGTAGTTTCCAGTTAAAAGAAAAAAAATGAAATGGCAAGAAATGGGCAAGGCAGCTGTGGACCTTTGCACATGACTGTGGAATGAAGACCTGAGTCCTGGGACGTGGCTTATCCCACCTAGCAAATGCTGCAAAGCCAAAACAACAAGAGAGCCTGGGGGACAGCAAGTTGCCCATGAGCCAGCAATGTGCCCTCATGGTCAAGAAGGCCAGTGGTACCCTGGGGTGCATGAGGAAGAGTGTGGCCAGCCAGTTGAGGGAGGTTCTCCTCCCCCTCTACGCTGCCCTGGTGAGGCCACATCTGGAGTGCTGGGTCCAGTTCTGGGCTCCCCAGTTCAAGACAGACAAGGAACTACTGGAGAGAGTCCAGCGGAGGGCAACGAAGGTGATGAGGGGACTCGAGCATCTCCCTGATGAGGAAAGGCTGGGGGAACTGGGTCTGTTCAGCCTGGAGAAGAGAAGACTGAGAGGGGATCTCATCAATGCTTATCAATACCTTAAGGGTGTGTCAAGAGGATGGGGCCAGTCCCTTTTCAGTGGTGCCCAGCGACAGGTTAAGGGACAACGGGCACAAACAAACTCAGGCAGTTCCACCTGAACATGAGGAAGAACTTCTGTACTGTGAGGGTGGCAGAGCCCTGGCACAGGCTGCCCAGAGAGGCTGTGGGGTCTCCTTCTCTGGAGATATTAAAAACCCACCTGGACGTGATCCTGTGCAACTTGGTGTAGGTGACCCTGCGTTGGCAGGGGGTTGGACTGGATGATCTCCAGAGGGCCCTGCCAGCCCCCACCAGTCTGGGATTCTGTGAAAACAACTTTGCAACAATTTGTTGCATCAGACACCTTTCAATAAATCAGAAGAGAATTTTCCTGCTTAAATGAGTTGTCTTCTTTTGTTGAGGTGTTGGTTTTTCAGATTCACAGTTTTCATAAGCAGCCCAGTATCCAGCAGAAACAACATTTTATAAAGCAATTTGCTGGCATTGCCCTCTTTCTTTCAGCTGGTCTCTGTTGGCAGAGACTCCCAGAGATGCATCTAATAGAGAGGGAATTACTGCCCTCTGACACCCCTCCAGCCCCACACCGTACCCATGGGACTCTGGCAGACACCCCTTGGACTTCTGATCGTACAGGGAGCTCCACGTGCTCGCTTCCAGTAAAGGGTTTTTGTTGTGTAGCCACACACAAGGGCACTCAGATCATCATCTCTTGCTGAGGAGACAGGAGAAACAAACTGATGCAAATCAGTTAAGGAAAAAAAAACAACCAAACAAACTAAAGATGGTGTCCATCTTAATTTGCATATTTTTCTACTTTGGAAAATCTCCAGCTTCTCTTCACTAACCTTCAAGTGAGTAATAAAAGAGTTGCAAGAGTCCAACTCTACCTTAAAACATCAGCAAAAGGCAAGTTTTGCACAGTATTTTCATTTTAGTCTTATCTTTACTATAGGTCTATTTAAAGGAATTATTCCGTACACTACCAGCCTGTAGGCAGGATCATGAACAATTAGAGTTCAGTCCAAAATTCCATAGTATCAGACAATCCACAAAATTAGCGGTATCATTTAAAAAATGAAAGAAAATCAAAAGGATAGTACAAACCATTTATTTTTGTGCAAATATCCTATATAGTTGTGGCCTGACTACCATGAAACTGCTAGCAAAATAATAGCAAAGAATCTGATAAAATATATTCCTGACAATCTTTCAAGTCCTGCATTACATTTGGAATGGTTTCAAATACAGACAAAGATCCAAACCTTGTCTATAATGAGCTTATTCAGTTTGCATCTTGTACAACTTCCACAGTTTGTAACTGGATAAGTGTTGATGCACAAAGCTGTCATTCGCCAGTGTTGATCACAAGTTATATTAAAATAAATAAGCAAATATACTGAGATAATACAAACTGAGCATACAGAATTCATTCTAATTACACTTGATCAGAGGGATTCAAGTAAACAGAGTCACACTATGAAATTTCCAGAAGAAAAGCAATCTAGAAGCAACACTCTCACCACCTTCTCATAGCAATTTTGTCCTGGCGTTAGCATTACTCCTATAAATTCATTAGCTGAAGTTAGAAAATAAGATGCTTAAAAGTAAATGATAAAATGAGTACATAAAAAAATGGTTCTTAATCATCTAAAATACAAGAAGTTGGATCTTCAGCTTTCAGATGCGTCACCAAAGCAAGGATTCTTCACATTTTAACCTTTGAAAGTTAAGCACTATGTTCATTGCCTGTTCCCTGCCTGTTCAATGCAGATTTAGCTTAACCAAGGTACTGATTTTAGAAGGATCCAACTTTCCCCTCCAAGATGCCTGCTTTCATTCAGCCTATGATGACAAGTGTCTATTTTTTGTCCCCACCAGGAGAGAAAGAATATAGAAGACCATTTTAAAACAGCCAGTGCATTTTTACATGGCTCAAACTATGTGTGATCTACTGGGTCGGATAAGTGAAGATTTCTAGGTGTCTCTATCACAAGGGGAGTTATGGACTTAACTGTGTTGGCCATTTTGTCCCGTTAGGGTACAATTTAGTGTCCCACAAAACCAACAGAACTGCTCATGCTGTATTTGGTCAGCAGAAAAAAATCAAGCCATCACAGTGGATACCTATAGCCAGCAGGCATGTCATCCAACCAAAGATTTGAATTGTAATTTACATCAAATATGAGCATCCAGGTAGCATTTGATCCACCCTCTTTAACTTCGTGTATGTGAAAGGGAGGTTTGCACCGCAGACACCGGCACACTAGTAAACATCAAACTAAGTTTGGATGTTTGAAGGCTGCCAGTCTCTCCACTTACGCGATGAGGACTCCATATATCTCATTGCTGACGTTAATGATGTCATCACAGTTTTCACACACTGAGCCCACTCTTTCAGCAGTCTCCACAGCGAAGTCAAAAAGAAAAGGATCTCCAAAAGCATCGAGGTGCATGACCTGCCCCTCCAACGCAGGGGCAATGTGGTGGCAGCCCCTCGGGGGAGGCGGTGGGTGAACTGCTGCTCCCAGGTGATGCAGATGCACCATGGTTCAGAGCTGGAGAGGGGACAGGGCAGGAGGCAGAAGAGCTGGAGATTCAGCATCCTCTCTCCCATGTGTATCAGGCAGCCAATCTTCCCAGAGGAGTGCCCGGGAGAGCACAGAGCGGTCGTAACCGCATTTTGGTTTGTGGCAGCAGGACATGTTTCTGGGAGGGAAAGAAAAACACCCAGTGTTAAAGTTTAGCTGGAAGAAATATTTGTTCGTGTGACCTCGGTGGAATAAGAACCACATATGTCATGTTTCTTTGAGAGGCACATACACTGAGCCAGCAGCTCAGCAACCGAGCAGTAGGCAGAAATTATCCATTATTGTTTTAATTTGGAATGGACTTTAATTTCAGTATTTTCATTGTTTGTTTTATGACCACCCATTAGAGGTGTTATTATTACCACTCCCATGGAAAATGCTTTGAATGAGGTAGCACCTCTCCAAGAAAAAAAAAAATACCTCACTCTTAAGATGATCTCTTTTCTTGGGAGGGGAAAGGGCATAGAAGCTGTTGCTTTTCTGATGCATGCTGAGAAATGCTTAGGAAATATCACCTAATTTTCAGGGCAGAAAAGGGGAGTACTCAATGCCTGCAAGTGAGAGCCTGTTAGCCTGCCTCCTTGAAAAATAATGTGCTACAAGGAGAAAATGTGTAGTTCTGAAGTGTGGCTCCCTTATGTCTCAAAGCATCAGGAATAAGTGATTTTAATGGATGATTAAAAACTTTCCCCCCACTGTGATTGCACAGTAGGGAGCTGCCATCAGCAGTGACCTACTTGCTGTCGTGGCAGAAACACGTGTTTCAGATGATGGCCTAAATGCGGATGATTGTTGGTTGGTGCTCATCTATCCACAGTGTGATATACTTAGAACCTAAATAACATCTGCAAGAGGGTCTCACTTGCTTTGCAAGTAGGTTCAGTTGGGTTCCCTTTCCTTATCCGTATGGTGGCATAGGTACAGCCCTCGCAGAGGACAGGCAGACGAGTGCTGCTTACAGAGAAAGTCTGTCTGTCCTCGGTATCCTTCACATACACGTGAAGTGCTGGTAGTGCTGGGCTGGGATATGCATTTTCTTTGTAAGGGGCTGTCAACCGCGAGCCCTCTGGAACTGTTGCGAGAGAATCAAGAGATCTATTTTAAAATGCTATGCTCATTTTCAATGCTTTCTAGAGGGCTCCCAAGTCACACTTCCAGGCTTCACCATGCAACCATGCAAAATCGTTCCTTTCCAAATGATGGATTTGCTGGGGGCAGTGGCAGTGAGGACTGAGCGAGTTGTCCACTCCTGTGCTTCTTGGATCCAGGGCTATATTAGAGACCAACAACTATCATAAACTAACATCGCAGGCATTGGCAACACTACTGATAAGAAAAGAGTCCTTCCTCAATGAACCTTGCTTAACGAACCTTATTAAAGGCACCATTTCAAACATGAAAGGCTTAAACGTGGAGAAGGAAATGTTTCAGCTCATCTGGGAGGAGAAGTCCAGTTATTTTTTGATGCTGCTTGTGTCCAAAGCACCTCCTGATGCACAGGCGGCACAACTGCATCAAGGACAGCGGCCCTGGAGAAAAAGCCAGGGAAGAGGTTACACATGCAGCTTTATTGCCCAAAAATTGTAAAGCTGAAACAGGAGCTGGGCATCACCACTCCCTCCACCTCCTGCAACCCATCTCACCCTGGGGATGCATGGCCCCCAGAACATTCAGCAGTGAAAAGCCAGACCTGCACCCACCCAAGGACATCAGCCTACCTGCAATCCCATTCAAGCCTAGTCACTCTCTGTAATTACATGACTGCAATTAGCATTAACAGCATCCGTCTTTCTCTTTTAAGCTGCATGAGTGAGAGGTGGTTTGTGTTGCCTGAGCAGAACAGATGATCGATGCTTCCTTCGAAGTCCTTCCTCCTCTCACTCCCCCAGTGAGATCCAAGCTTCCAGCCCACTGCTTTCTTAAGGCTTATTTCGTAACAGTGACAAACACATAGGAAAAGTAATACTATATAATCCTTTATTCAAACCTTCTAGATTAACTGGTCCCATGCTGATAAATACAACCCCTGCTGAAGAATCTGTGGTGCTTTTTTAAAATCTAAGTATAACTGCATTATATGCTTATTTGGGTCACCAGAGAGCTGAAATGTTAGTGCTGGTGGAGAAGTGCAGTGGGAAGGAATGAGGACTGAAGCACAAACGTAGTGAGGTGGCTGCTTTAATCAGCTTTTGAGACTTCCCTTGTGCAGGACACCACATTTCCAGCAGCTCTGCAAGGCTGAAAGCTGCGGCAGTGTCGGAAGGGCTGTGCAAAGGGCTGCACCATTCTGCCAGAAGCCAGCAGCTGAGTCTGCTTGCTTCCCTTATGCTTGGGTACAAATCACGGCAAGCCGATATGGGGCAAGCTAAACTGACTATTACAGTATCACACTGCAGGTGTATTTGGCCATTCTGATCCCACAGATAAATGCTCTGCCTGTAAACATGCAATTTAAAAAAACCTTCCCTTAAAAAAAACAAAAAAACAAAAAAACCAAAAAAACCAAAAAAACCAAAAAAACCCAAGCCAACAAAAAACCAAAACTTGAAGACTTATCAAAGCACAAGCAGTGTCACTACATTGAAAAATATTTCGCAAGCGCAAGCATACTCTTCAAAAACACAGTGCATTTTTTGATCATTAGCTAATTCTTCCACCCACACGTAGGACTCTCCCTGCAATGCAAGCAGGGCATGTGGTGGTCCGGCAGCACAGTGAAGTCCTGGACAGGGAGACCACCACATGTAGTCCTAGACCTGCTCTGGGCTAGTCCTAGGGCAACTGAGTTGATACCCTCACCAACTCATTTCTGGTGGCAAAACACGTTCCCTCCAGCCTGCCCCAGCCGTGGGCGTGGGGCTGCTGCCCCCCCAGCATCTGCGGTGTGGGGGGAGAGGAGCCATGTGTGGAAGTGGGGCAGGAGAGCAGCAGCTCAGCCATGCCGGTCCTGAGGGGCCGTGGGGCTGGCGGGGTGACCCTGATCCCCTCAGCACACTTCCAAACCTCGGTGTGAAGCCAGAGGGGTAACGTTTGCACCTCTCTCCCAGGTTGCAACCCTGCAGGCAGCCAAAGTAGTTAGACGTCAGCTGTCCATCAGGCGTGACCCTACTCAGAGAATGGCATGTCGGAGAACATCAGAACACTATTCAGCAGCAAAATGCCCTCAGGGCATTTATCATTTCTGATTTTGATTGCTGAATTTCACTTAGAAAAGTTCCTTACTGTCTGAGCTGTCAGCTCAGCCTGAGCAGCGTTTCTCGGGCCGGCTCCACAGGGTGTGCCTGAAATATTTTTCTATCATCTCAAATAAACAAGACACACACAGCGCCACGGGAGTCAGGAGTCTTAACGCAGCAGGAACTGGAGCTCAAAAAGATCACAGCTCTGTGCACCATAGATTAGACTATAAACCAAACATCAGTTGGTCATACAGAACATGCACAGCACACTTGTTTCCACGCCATTATTTTCATGTTACTTTTTCAAGCAGGGCCTGATTCATCACTTTGTTATTCCAGTTTTACCTTGGTGTAAATCTTTTCACGACAACAATCACATCAACATGTAATTGGCATAATAGAGTCATGGACCACACCATCAGCAATTTTTTTTAAAATAACAAAAATCCAGATAATTTAGTAATGTGTATAGCTTCCTGACTGAATGAGAACATGTAAAGAAGAACATAAGTACACCAAAAAGTAGAGACCTTATTCTAATTTTCCATAAGAATGGCAAGTAAAATTTCTCTCTATAATTCATTAAACTATTCATAATCAATAAAATAAAATGACCTGGAACTATTTCAATTACATGTACAAAATAAGCACTTCCTAAAGCTTAAGCTTACAGTTTGATACTGCTGGTTTATTCAGAACATAATGTTGGCCTTTAAAAAACCCAAGTGTATAAATGTATGTACACATATATACATATATTCATTATATCATTCCTTAATCCCCACCAAAAAACCCTAATATCGAGTTTTCATTTTAAAGATACTTTTGCACCTACAAAAGGACTTGGCCCAATAATAAAAGTAAAGGGCAAAGAACTAGAAGATCAGTCATTCGACACACTTTTTTTTTTCCAGTGTCACATGCATTAAAAATTTTCTGGTTGCAATTTTGCATTTATGCTGAGACCAGTATCTGGCATGCACCTGACCGTCAGTGTACTATGTAACCAAAGATCCCAGTCCTAGCTCTCACTAGCTAGCCTCAACTCCCATCAGAGATGATTTGCTGCCTGTGTTTGTCCACACACTTCAGATAACGCTCCTGGGTCTACTCCCGACTCAGACACAAGGGGATTGAGAGACTCCCACTGACTTCAGTGCTTTAGGTAACCAGGGAAAGCTAATTTCTAAGGAGCCTTTTGCTTGTTTTTTCACCCAAAACTCTATTTCACATTATATTGCAAGCTCCATATGATTGCTCCCCAATGCAGTAGATTCACAACCTGGAGGTTGAAAGATGGGTTATTGTTGTAACTCATCATGTGCACCACTATATTCCGATACTAGAAAATATCGTGTCCATATGTCAGCGAATGGAGGACAGCTTAGTTAGTCTCAGTTTTATAGTGCTAGTATCATGGAATAGCACAGCCTTTTGCAGCAATTTGTGTGTTTTTTCCCTAACGAATCCTGAATGCATGAATAAAACAAGAGCTAAGGGGCACCTTCTTTCTGCAGGAACAGTCGTCCCACAGGACTGCCGGGTGGGACCAGCTCCATTGGTCTCTTGTTTTCAGCGTTCTTCACCCAAATGTCTGCTCCAAAGTCAAGTAGCAGCGTCACCAACTCCGCACTGCAATTCCTGGCGGCCGCGTGCAGAGGGGAGTCCAGGTCCTTGCCGCTGTTCACATTTGCTCCTGAACACCAAGAGAAGACAAAGAATAACGACAAAGAATAGTGACTATACAGTATCCTATTTCCATTTCCTGCACTAGCTGCTATTTCCATGAATAATCTGAAAATGCTGTAGCTTCCACGGAGAGGTGGATTTCCTTACACTGGAGCTTGGTACTACTATTTGCACACGCATAACTCACACTGGTTGACAAGGAGTGTGGTTGTGACTGAGAAAATGATCCCAGAGGAGCAGTGTGTGAGGAAGTCCCTCATCTCAGCCCAGGAATATCTTGAAGCAGGACAAAGGTGTAGTTCCACCTATGGCCCACCTTTGCTTCCCATCCCAGTGCCCCATTCCCTTCTCTGTACAGAAGGCTTAAGCCAGTGGGATTTCCAAATACTAAAGTGTCTGCTGGGGAAAAAATGTGAAGGTGGAAAATTTCTAGAGGCCTTTGGTAGAGGAGGATATAATCAAGCACCCTGATGAGTATTCCCCCATCCGTTATCCTGGGGTAACGGCTCCTAGAACACCCTGAGAAGGGTAAGCTACAGAACTAATTCAGAACTATTTTCAGCAAAAAACCAAAATGGCAGAAAACAAAAAATAATAGCCAAACATTTAATATTTAATTTGTATTTGATTTCTTCCAAAAAAGATCACTGTGCTAAATAGTGACCTACCTAAAAGGTGATCTGCCTGATATTTGCTGTTTTTTTCCAAAGCAGCCCTGTTGGTCCACCGTTTTTGTACTAGCTAGGTGGCTACTTTAGGTTATATGGCCCCTTTGGTTAGAAGAGTTGCACAACTGTAGCTAACAAGAAATGATCTTGTATAATTTATCCAAGTGCTTAGACTTCTAGCTAGGTTTGTTTGATGCAAAATATACAGTGCTGAATGTTTTTCTGGTTGGAAATGTTTCAAACTAACTCAGTGGGAATTAAAAGGTTTGCAGAAATACTGTGTAAAAATGATTGAGTCAATGGGTTTGGGTAAAGAGAGAGGAAAAGAAAAAGGAAATTTTTTCCTGTCCACTTCAAATAACTGCAGCATCATACACATAGAGACACTGGAAAGGACGGTGTTTGTTCCAGGCACCATTGGCCGTGGGAAATCCAGGGCCACTCATCATTTTATTGGGAGCTGTAAAGCTGGGTTCCTGGGTCAAGAAGACCCTGATGACCCTGCTACCCCATTTAACCCAGGGTTGCCATTAAGAGAGAAACATCTCCAGGCCCCAGACCAGGAGCTCCTCTAAATCTTTGATGCAAAGAGAATCCGAACACAGATGTTGCAGAAAATGAAAGTACACCATCCTTTCTTTTTTTTTTTTTTTACCTGACTCAAGTAGCTTCTTGGCACAGTTCACTTGCTGGTTCTCACAAGCTACATAAAGCGGAGTACCCAGATGCTTGATGTTGTGATCTATATTTACCCCATGGGATGCGAGGAATTTGACACATTGCACGTGACCTTAAAGGGATGAAGGAAGAGTCAACTCACAGAGATCAGGCAGTTTTTCAGGAAATTCTCTATTGCAGTGGTGTAAATTGGCGAAGATTCAATGTTTTGTCAAGAGATGGTAGTCTAATACTTCCATCCATTCCAGTGTTTCCAACCTGGAAAACAGGAGCTGCAAACTCACGGTTATCAGAACAGCCTAAAGCCCTCGCATTTTATGACTCATTTCAGATGCCTACCAAAGATGAGACAAATCATGCTGTGTTTCTCTCCACTGCTTTTGAAGATAGTCGGACTACTCCCTCAGATGTCCACTTCGTGAGTGGCTGATTTGGACAACACATCCCCTTCCAGGTGTCACCACATGGACTCGGAGGCCCTGAGAGCTGAGCCGAGCTGCCCTCCATGAGCACCAGGGGTGGGAAGAACTGCACCACCCACGATGAGAACAACTGGGAAGGTATTTCATATGACCCAAACAAAGAAAATGAACTTCTTTATCTCTCTCTTCCATTTCAGCACGCTGCTAGTAACATGGAAAAGAGAGCTGATGCTGCAGGGTTACCTCTCTTCGCAGCTTCATGGATGGGGGATGCCAAGTCACAGGGCGGGTGTAGGCTGGCTCCGTGCTGCAGCAATAAATTCAAGCAAGCCACGCTGCCACTGACACAAGCGCTGAACAACGGAGTGTGCCAGTCAACAGTAACTCCATTTACCTGGGGAAAAATAACACAGCCAGGCTTTTTTTTTTTTTTTAATCTTCTCTGTATTTCAAAACTGATGAAACTTATTCAGTTTCTCAACAGAAAATAGGGTTCTCAATACTTTTTATTTGATTCATTGCAAAAACTGCCTACTGCTTCTGAAGATTACAACTTTTTATTAAAAAGATCATAAAAAAATCTTCTTTAAAAATTGCCCCCAAGTCTCTTTTCCTGCAAAAGAATGTTTAACCTGTGCCACTCCAGGGTGTCTCAGGAGTTACCAAGTAACCAAGTTAAATGTGTGCCCATTTCTCAGTTATCTCAGCTGAAACACACCTGCCCATAGCTGTCTCCTGAAATAGTCCATTTTTAGCTGAAATTGTGCAGCCCTCTCCTTTTTTTTAAATTTTAAACAGAAAGGTAATATACATATAATGAGTTCATTTTCTTATTCACTATAATTTAGAAATTAGCTTGTAAACTAGAGGCCACTAGACACACCCACTTCACCATTTTACTTACATGTTGTTTCCATTTTCTTCCCATTTTATCATGAACTGATCCTAACAGTCCCACATCTCTACTTAAGACTCTGCATATTGTCACCAATGAGATTAGCACGTGCAGAAAATAAAATACACCCTTAGCTGCTGTAGGATTATAAACCCTTTGCAAGAGGAACTTCTCCTTATTCTTTCAGTAAATGATGAGAACATTGCACCTTCATCTAAAAAACAATAACAACTGTTGTTTATTTCTGTGCTTTCTGGATTGCTTTATTAAGAAGTGCATTTTATAATAGATGTACCTTAAGTAGAGCTGAGTACAGAGTGTAAATCACAGGGATATGCTGACATGAAATAGTACAGCACCTAGCATTAAAATGTGATAATACATCACACTAACACTAGAGACAATGGTCTGTCCATCATGTACTCACCTGAGCACCATGTTTTAATAGGACACTGGCACAAGCAGCATGACCCCCTAGGCAGGCTTCATGGAGAGGAGACACCTGGTCTGCTGTAACAACATTAACATCACTTCCCTGATGAAATAATGGAAAATATCATTACAACCTACTGCCGAAACCCCCATACAAACAAACAAAAAAACTTCAGACCTTCCTCAACTGCCTGGAGTTACTCATCTCAATAGGTAAGCAGAGAAAGAGGCTGTGATGCTTTGGTTGCCGTAGATACTGGCACAGCATACCAGAGGTCACGGTTTCTGCACACTGCTAATTGTCGCAGAAAGCTGTAGGCAGTGGACTGTCCAACGGGACAATACAGACATCCTTTTAGGAACTCCGCATGATTTTATTCCTACTACACCAGAAAAGGCAAAATCTAAAATTTAAAAAAAAGGTGAAAAATTGCTACTGGAGTTCTTGGCAGGGTTGTGACTGCTTAGGCCTTCTGACCTCCTGCCCACTGAGTCTGCAGTTGTTTGACTAGATTGAATCCTGAAATGCTTTTGAGGTGTTTTCTGCCCTTTGCAGTTAGGCACACTCCGAAGGAAATCCAGCCCCTTCCTTAGAAACCATTGGGCTGATTCTACAGGTTCTTTTGTTTCTAGCAGTCCTGGTGCTCCAGAAGGTTAAACTGGAAGAGTCCCCAGTACCCCTTTCCTTTCCATCAACTCCTCCACAGGCTAAATCCAAGAATTTTGAAGAAACAGAGCAGTGAGGTTCAGAAATTGCTTCTCCTTAGCCCTGCCCTTCTGCAGTGGGAGTAGGGGTCCTGGATACCCTCAGGCACTTCAGAAGTAGATGTGTGGGTGGCTGAATTGAATCCTCAACCAGAGCCCTGCCTGGGTCTCGAGCTGCTCTGACCCAGGGCACCAAACACTGCTCATGGGCACAGGAGCTGCAGAAAGAATCCCCTAGCTTCCCGGAGATCCCAGCGACCAGGGTCCCATCACCTGCACCAGAATTAAAGTATGATGCAGGATATTTCAATACAACATTGGCTTAGTGCACAGAGCTTGTGCTAGGCAAGGAACAACTTGTAGGAAAAAAAAAAAAAGTCTCGTAGAGGGCACCAAACACTGCTCATGGGCACAGGAGCTGCAGAAAGAATCCCCTAGCTTCCCGGAGATCCCAGCGACCAGGGTCCCATCACCTGCACCAGAATTAAAGTATGATGCAGGATATTTCAATACAACATTGGCTTAGTGCACAGAGCTTGTGCTAGGCAAGGAACAACTTGTAGGAAAAAAAAAAAAAGTCTCGTAGAAAAAAAAGATTTCACTGCATTCTGGTTAACGTGATTTTCTCACCCTGGAGGTTTCATGGTAAAGCACAGACTGCATTCAATCAGTGAATAAACCCAGCAGAGATCATATCAACCCAGTGGAGGGTACCTGTTTGATGAGTTTCTTCAGAGCAAGCAGACGCCCGTGGATAGAAGCATCGTGTAAAGGAGACCAGTCTGAAACAAAGTCTGTATAAAGAGAAAGACAGCGAAGAGGCTAACAACTCAATGGACTGTTTCATCAGTGTACTTCATTTCAACTTCATGACCCCAGCAAACCTCTCTTCTTGTATTTTATTACTTGAGCTGCCAAGCTTTCCTTGGAGCAGCTGCCGGGAGGGAGACAGACAGGCGAACAGATCCTCTCTGGGTGTGTTTTTAACTCACCCCGTGTTGGCGCTGAGCACCTGTGCTCCCCTTCAGAAGACAAGACAGGGATTTGCAGAACATCACCTTTTTCTGACTCAGTTTGTCCCTCACTTTGAATTATTTCCAGTGCCTTCATTTTCACAAGCTCATTACACTTTACCAATTAGCTCAAAAGGACTACATTTTGAAGGGGGTATGGCTGCTCAGTCGTTTACCTCTGCTTACAGCTGGGCTAGAGTCAACAATACCTAGTAAGAGAAAGTATCAAAGTACAAGGAGATAAATTGTGTTACCTGTTGATTTTGCCTTTCAGTTTTCCATGTTTGGTGTTAGCCTGTGCAGCGATGCATTTTAAGTAATAGTTTTGTTGAAGCCACAAAGTGAGGTACAGCGTGTATATACCATACAAATATTGATAGAAGGGGATCTTCAGTATTACAGATTTTATGGCTGAGAGCCAGCTAACAACAATAATCCCTCTGGGAGACATTTATCTCTTTCAGCATTCATTGCCTCAAAACCCAGTGTCTGGTCGACATCAGTGGCCCAGGTTCCCCCCGTGGGAAGGAAGAAAAGCATTTCCAGAGGGCATTTCACACAACTTCTTTGGGAAACACGTTTTGCTGCTCTCTGGAGATGTCCCACTCTCTTCCACTAACTACAGAGAAAACCCCAACGAGCGACTTGGACGAGTTGCTGAGGTTTTCAGGGACTATACTAGACCACATGCACGGAACACGATGCTTAACAGTGAGAAGTCCACCTTCAGCAACAAACCCTAACAAGCCACCATAATTCTTCAAAATAATTTTTACAGATTAGCTGATGATGTCAGTGCTTATACAAGATCCACAGAACTTGTCCCTGGTATGAACATGCATGGGAGAGCTGAATCTCTCATGACAAATGCCCTGTCTCTTCTGGCTATGCCATGGTGTGCTGAAATGGAGCGATAACCAATTGCCTCTCATGACGAATGCCCTGTCTCTTCTGGCTATGCCACGGTGTGCTGAAATGGAGCGATAACCAATTGTGTCAGCCACCTCCCAGCCTGTGGGGCTATTGCTCTCTCACCTTCAAGCATGCTCAGTAAAGGACATCAAGTTTAAACAAGACAAGGTCCAGTACAGCAAGACTTACAATGGATTTGTGACCGAAAAATTCTACACTAAGTAAATCATGACCTGAAGGTGGTGGCATCTGAAATGTGTTGTTTATCACACACAGAAGATCTTTGCCTACATAACTATGTTAGGTAGGGGGGTGACTTTATGCCGGCATAGTGACCGCAAAAGGTCTGCTGTAGATTTATAGATATTCTTGCAAGACTTTTATGACTGTGCCGTACATTTGTCTAGTGTCATGCATATAGGCAAAAGGATATTTCTGCTACTGCAATGCACCGTTTTTGAGCCACTTGATATCCATCACAATGCTTATCTGCACAGCACACTTTTGCAAACATGTACGTATTGCATCTTACCATCTCTGAACAATGGCTCATTGATGGACTAAACCAGGATAAATTTTAGTGTTTCCCTTTGTGGACACCAAAAATGCGGGTCTCCGTAACAAGCAGCTAGTCAAATTGGTCATAGTCACACACACATCACAAGAGAGAATCCAACTGGTCCCTGTGATAGTTCTTATTTGAACGAAGTAATTAAAAAAAAAAAGTCACAGAATAATCAAGATTTCACCTTCTCTTGCGAGAATCCTTCCCTAACAATGCTCCAGCATACTCCTGGTTCACAGGACAATCCCAGTGCCACCCTCGAAATAACCTCAGGGTGGATTTGAAGCCTGAAGGGGACTGAACTTGTGGAACAAGGCCCTTAGGAACAGGGGTCTCATCAGGGATGGCTGGACAAGCAGCTGATTCACTGTTTTCACCATTTCTCCTCATTTCCCTGTCTCTGGTTATGACTGCTACTGAGTTAGGGGAAGGGAAAAGAGCGGGGTTTGTATAAAATACTAGATCATTCATTGCTTTATATGTACTTGATCTAAGCTACCGCTGGGTGCCTCTCGGGGCAGAAAGGAGGTTTATTTTGTGTCCATCAGAGACTGACCATGATTAGAGACAGGATGCAGATCTGGTGGCTACAGCTTCTCTTACCTAGCCAGTATATCCTGCTCATAGATGCAGTTAAAAATACTATCAATCAGCTTTGAATTCTGAAGGAGAGATGCCTTGGAGAGCAGGCTGGGAGGGACCATCAGCCCTGGGGCTGTGCATCCTCCGAGCACGGGGCACAGTCTCCTTCCTGCGTTCTCCCCAGGGAGAAAGCTTGGCACCTTAGAATCATAGAATCATAGAATCATTATGGTTGGAAGAGACCTCAAAGATCAAGTCAAACCATCTACCCAATGCCCACTAAACCCACTAAACCATGTCTCGAAGCGTCACATCTAAACGTTTTTTGAACACCTCCAGGGATGGTGACTCCACCACCTCCCTGGGGAGCCCGTTCCAATGCCTAATGACTCTTAAAGTGAAGAAGTTCTTCCTAACATCCAACCTTCTCTTGCTCTTGGCATGCATTTGTTACAGCTGTGGGTTTGGGTCTTTTCCTTCAGATCATAACTCTGTTGCAAGGGAACTGGGAAAGTGTTTGGTGATCTCTTGTCCGTGGCCTATGGACTAGGTGTTTGGTGGACACCTGGAAACCTGCCATCTATTTCACTGCTGCCTGTGACTGTGAGACACTGTCACAGACTGTGCAGACTTGGTAGGTCAATCTGCACTGCCAAGTAAAGAAAGCCAGGAGGATAATTCAGCATTGAGCTTTAAGCAGGTGAAGATGTGAAGGCAAGTCAGTCTGTACAATTTGGCCTCAAAGACAGAATCTCTTTTATTTAGCAGTATAGAAATAGCTAACTAGATGGGACTCCGTGAGTCAAGTGTTCTTTTCCAGTCTTGTATTACTTTCGCTGTGAAAGTCAAAGGGGAAAAAAATGAGAAACTGAGAAGCAACTCTAACTTCACAGGCACAGAAAGGCTCATCAGCTCAGATGTGATTCATATTTGGGAGAAGTCTCAAAATTAGGAGGCCAAAATTAGAACTCCAATACAGCTTTATGGGTGGTACCAAGTACCTGGAATGAACGGAAGAATGAAGTTGGGAAATCTAGGTAATGTACATCAATTACTTTTAAAAGAAAGTTGTATTCTTTTTTATTAGCATCACTTGAGCTCTGGCTGCCTCCTTCTGTGTTCCATGGGCCATATTCTACAACAAACACCCAGTTCCAGTAAGTTAACAAATATCCTTTGGCTTTAGCAAATGGACAGACATTTCCAAAAGCTGTGATTCTGGTCTCATAAGGATAGTCAAATTATGCTACAATTATTAAAGCACAGTATTATCAATTGACTAAAATAGCTTTGCTTTTTAAGTGATGCATGTCAAATGATGCTTATCTGACCATGCTGCTGTTCTTGCTGATCCCGCCTGTATAACCATTGGTTTTGTTTCCAGGCTCTGTAAAAAGCTTTTGATTTTCCCATTTGGAAACTAATGCCATTGCCCAATCTGCGTGAGTTGCAAGGGAAGCATGTTTATAACAATTCTAAAAATCTAGATTGAGGAACAAGTTTTCTGAGCTGCAACTTGATCTTTTTTTGGTCACACAAATACAGGCGGGGTTTTGTGCAATCTACCAAGTTGTTATACCATCGTGTCAGCATTCTGGTGACGAAGAGGGAGGTGTGCGGTCATGCCATCACACTCACATGCAGAATTTATACATTCAATGCTTGCTTGAGAAAAGGTAGGTTTCTACTGAGGCTCTAAAAAGAGCCAGACCATATCATAGTCATCTATGGACTGGCCGTTAGCTTGCAATTTTGCCAAGTCTTAAAGAATTAAAAGATTGACCACATAAGTGTCAAAAATAAATGTCAGCAGAAAATAAAGAGAGGTACGTGCCAACACATCGTAATCCAGCTGGGAAATCTGTACTGAGAAGAACCAAGGCTTTTATCCTAAATGGAAGTGGAGGCCTATGGTAGCTTCACACCAGCCTTGGATACATTGGGAAGAAGGGGTTTAAAGGCCTGTCTGACGACTGATTGCCACGGTGTACTTCCAAATCTGCTGCGATGAACAGCATGGCCCCAAGCTGCCATCTGTCCTGCCCTAGCTCTGTCTGCAGCAAAAAACTTCTGCCCTGAAGCAATCCCGGGGAGGCAACCTCCCTGCAGGGGAGGGTAAATTTTCCCAGTTCCTGCACCCAGGGCATCACCCTCCAGCAAACCATAAAGTTTCTGTTTTCTGCCTGCTCCAGGCTGGGACTCGTGTTTCTCAGCTGGAGAAGGAGGGAGGCTGCAGGGGATGTTGGGGTCCCACTCCCCCCTTCTGCACAGCAAGGGAGGCACACTGTCAGTAATACAAAATATCAGTATTTATACCATACGCAGGCTTTTGATTAAAGCCTAAGCAAACGCCAGTCCTAACTGGCCATGGACTTTTAAAATCCTGAAATAGTAACTTTTAGGAAAGTCTTCAAAATACTTTGCCTATCAGAACTGCCCATGAAGGAGTAAGGCGGGTGTATGTGGGTGGCACAGCTATGTTCACTGTATGTACCACCACAGGAAGAAGGATTTCTGATTGCCAAAAATACGTACAACTGCTCTTTCACATAGGAACGAGACTGTTTATCCAAATTTGAAATTTGTCCATAGGCAAGCTGGGTCAGGCTTCAGCATCTAGACATCCAAAACCCACTGGTTTTCAGTGGCATTGGGTCACCCAGCTCCCCTTTTATCACTGAAAATCGCAGCCAGCCCAGAGGTTACATTAAACCTCTGACCATATTTGATTGCATGGCCATCACTTGGGCATGTGAGGGCTGGCAGGGTGGTGTATTCAGAGGGAGCCTTGTAGCAATAACCACGCAAACCCTGACTGCTCCCTGCGGAAAACGGAGCATTCACAGGACCTTTCTAGAAGAGCGCTCGTTTTTGTGGTAATGGCCAAAAGTATCTTTTTCCAGCTTCTGACCATGGAGGGTGCTGCACACCCTGTCCCTGTCCCCAGCTCACACAGTGCCGCTTGCAAGGGGCTTTGAAATCCTTTCAGTGGAGGTACGCTCTTGCGTACGTATTTGCATACGCATATGCCTATGGCATTATATATGACAGTATTACAAACGGTATTTTTCATATTCTAAGGTTTTCCGCTGAAGTTTGTGATATATGTAGCCTGAGCCAAATAATACACCCTGTCCCTGTCCCCAGCTCACACAGTGCCGCTTGCAAGGGGCTTTGAAATCCTTTCAGTGGAGGTACGCTCTTGCGTACGTATTTGCATACGCATATGCCTATGGCATTATATATGACAGTATTACAAACGGTATTTTTCATATTCTAAGGTTTTCCGCTGAAGTTTGTGATATATGTAGCCTGAGCCAAATAATACATTCACTTTGCTAAGGAGCAGGCAGACACAAGAGGAATGGGCTGAACTCTGATTTTCAAAGGACCAAACGATCTGTGTGCAGCAGCGCGGTGTGTGTCCTCCCTTCCTTCCAGCCTCCATTTTGCTGGAGCCTCTCTCCAGTGTGGACCTGGTTTGATTCACACTGCTAATAACATCATCCCTTCCCTCCCACCCCAGCCTCAGGGGGTACAGATGTGACACGCGTGAGGAGAGGAGACAACACAGCAGATATACTGATCATCTTTGCATTGTGGCTTTAGGGTCTTAATTTTTTGTTTGGTATGAACAGAAGCATCCTGAACAGCCCAGGAAAAGAGTGAGGACAGTGTAAAATCACATTATCTGAATTTCCCTCATTCCCCCTGCACTCGCCATGAGCTGAAGAAGCACCTTCTCAGAAAACAGAGCTACAGGGAACACGTCCAGCTAAACTGCTACATGAAGTTAAATTACTTGTCTTTTGTCACTGTGTCGTATTTTCAATGGCTCTGGGCCAGACAACTGAGCAATGATCAGTGAGGCCATTTATCTAAATACCAGTTCACCGGTGACCACAACAGCATTGGTCACAACTGACCACAATGCCCTGGCCATTGCAGAAGAACCTGCTAGGGCTGGTGGCCCAGCCTGGGCAACAACACCTGAGCCTGCTCAACTGAAAGAAAAAAGAAAAGGAAAAGGATAACGGACAAATGAAAAAGGGAAAAGAAGAAGAAAAAGATGACAAAAAAGAAAGAAAAAGAAAAAAGAAAAGAGTAAAAAGAAAATAATAAGAAGAAAAGAGGAAGGAAAGGAGGAAAGGAGGAAAAAAAGAAGGAAGGGAATGAAAAGAAAGAAAAGAAAAGAGGAACTGAGCCGGTGCTGAGCTTCCAGCTGGCACTAATCTAAGTCAAACATGCTACATTGCAACTCCTTTTTCAGCGTGCTGTGGTTCAAGTGCTGCATTTGCTTCTGCTTTTACGAATTGCAGTACAGAATCAGGCACTCTGTCCTGTGATACACCAAAACAACAAACAAAAATCCGGTATCAAATAGGAGTAGCTTATTAAAATCCCTTTTGAAATGTGAGGGCACGGGGACGTTTTGTGGGACTGACTGTGTCCCTGCCCTGGCAGCAGGACCTGGGGAGCAGCACACCGTCATAGCCCGACCCTGCCCTTTGCCACCGCTGGAAGAGGTGAAGGCTCGTGGCGACGCAGGAGCGTTACTTACCCCTCATCACTGGGTTTGATAGAGATGTTGTAGATGCCTGGTCTCTGGCTCCTTGCAATTTGCTGACATTTTGATTTGTTCCCTCATCATCCATCTCAGCCCCGTCTGCCCAATTTCTATTTTTTCACTTCACGGTCAGTCTCGAGAGTTCAAATTCCATCATCCCCAGCGAGCCCCCAGCAGTGGGAGTGATCTATTACGCAGACTCTGTACACATAAGTCAAACAGACCTTGCAGCAGACCGAGACGTGGTGCCGGCAGCACTTTGTGCAGAAACTTGAGTACCTGGTTTGGGATTTAACGAAACAGCTCCCTGGCTGCCCTGGTAGGCAGCCAACGACCCGGCGAAGCGAGAGATGTGCCTGATGTCACATCCTCCCCAACACGGCGCCCAATCGGGGCGCCCGCCGCCTGTTTTTATCAGGAAGGAAATTCTTAGTTTGCCAAAAAAACGACAGAAAGAGCCAGTTCAACTAGTTGAGCAAACTCTGCCCTGCAGGGGATTTGCAAAGAAAACCCGCAGAGATACGAGTGTGCGTGGATCCGCACCGCTCCCCAGAAAGTTGTTTGCAGGCAACTTTGCCGCGCACCTCCCTGGACGCTGTACGCTGTGCAAAACCTCCCCTCTTATCTGCCGAGCCCTGATGGTATGCAAGCAACGGAGAGCTGAGAGCAGTGATCGCCGCATACCCTACGGATATTGAAACCACATGTCTGGGGAGCTGCGCTTCCCACGGGAGGCCCTGTGTTGTCCGCACGGCGTGGAAATTGCAGCACTGCGCGGGCTTGTTTCCTTCCCGCCCCGTTCAATCGATTTCACTGAGCCACAGTCACACCAGGATTTTCATGTTTGAGCAGTGCCCTTTTATTTGTAAGCAGTTTCTGAGTCTAAAACAAACATCATGAACCTACTAGTGGACAAATGGCAACGTTTTTTGAAGAGGACTTCTGCCTCATTTCTCTGGGTGTATTTGCAAAAATTCTGTTCTCACAGATCATCTCCATTTGCATTTTTTCCTTTCCCAAATCAGTATAATTTACATGCCCAAAATCCTTTTCTGTCCCTGAATATTTGCCCATTTGTGTACAAGTGCAAGTAAGCAGAACTTCCATGCAAAAGTCTAAACTATGTAAATAAAAATTAATTTTTTTTTTTCAATTTTTCTACTAGAACAGAATTTGCATTTGTGTATCTGGAGATACAAAGTTGTTAGTCCTGGGCTAATTCTGATCCTAACTCAGCTGAGTCTAAGCAACTTGGTTTCATTTTTATTCCTATCTGTAACACATGCAAGAGGTCTGAAATCATATTTATGGTTTCTTTGTCCATATCTTTAAAAATAATCAGTTATGTTAAAAGATATAAACAGCAACTAGATGTCATCCACAAACCCTACCAGCAGGGAATCTGTGAAGGTAACCTGGGCACACGCTGATGGACAAGTGCTGCTGAAATACGATGGGGACAGGGCCAGCCCCTTCCAGGGCTCTCCCTGCTGAATGTCGCCTGGCTCCTAGATGCAAGCCAACACTTTGACCTGACTGGAAATTACATTTGTGTCTCAGCCATTTAAATTTCTGCCTTAAAAATATTGTGGGGGGGAAATGTGTAAATGGAGAAAGTGGTATAAATATTGGTTTTGATGATTAACATGTAAAATAAGGAATGGAAAATTTTTTCCTCTTTAGTATTGCTGGAGTTTAGTGGCTAGGTTGCCATATCTTGTGTACGATCGTATCTTTAGCAGCATTAACAAACACGTCAGCAATTCCACCACTAAAAGGAATCAGCACATGCATCCAAATACACAATGATTTGGGTTATAAGTGAAGAAGCATTAGCTAAGAGCTTTAAATTCAAGCATAGTAAGAAGGAGCCTACAAGACAGAAATCCTTTAGTCCCTAGTCACCCACAGACGGGGAGACTTTGGCCATTTGGTCAAGAGACCTGCTGATTGATAGGGTAATCGTTTGAATAGCCTGTTACTGGTTGCACGTATTTTGGTCATGTTGTGTGATATAAACCTCTGCCCGGTCTTTCCGGAGGCTGGTAAGGTTGCACAGAGCACCTAATGGGGCTGATGAGCCTGCAGCCCTGCCCATGGGGATGGACATCCCTACCCTCCATCACCCTTTCTGAAAGGGGGGCCTCTGGGATCCCCCCAGCAGGTTGGCAGCCCACAGGCATACTTTATCCTGGGCTGTTCGTGTCCTGGTCCACGTCTGTTTGTGTCTCATGGAGTGAATAGACATAAGGTTCAGAAAAACAGTTTCTGGTTTGATCGCACTTGTCTTCTGCCAGCACCAGAGAGGCAGAGACTGAGGCGAAGCCACACCAAGTGCAGGATCCAGTTGCCACATCCATTCCTCAGAACTGGGGCTCCTTTCAGGGCTACAGGACTACGCTCTGTAATTTCACTCTTTGGGCATGATTCCTCCTTTGGATCATGATATATTCCCAAACAACTAGACATCTGTCCCTTGGGCTGGTCCTGAAGTCTTTACTTAGTCAGAGCACCTTCAGTTCCTGTGATGATTCCCCCATCTTTGTTCCAGCCTGGAAATGTCTTACATTACAAAACCCTACCTGTCTGCTAACAAACTGGAGAAAAGTGACCCTTACCTGGGATGTAGCCATCTCATTTTTTGGCACAAGTAGAATTTCTTCGGGTCTTGATAGTCTCAGCAACAGTTCTACCCAAAATCAGGCACTCAGCTGGCTCTGGCTCTTTCTGGTAAGAGTATCAGGTAAGAAAACAGGACAGCTAATTACTTCAAACCTACAAAAAGTTCACGGCAGATGGGAGGGTGATAAAAGGCTCATGGGATGGATGTATCTAATCAAGGGACTCTTCTGCTCTGGTGCTTCTCTTCCCCAGTTTCACTGGGGTTAGATGTTCACTGCTCATCTAGCACATTGCGTTGCAATAAGCTCTTCCACCCACAATCATGGGCTGCTTTTCAGACCTTGTTGGAGCTTACCTTTAGAAATTTAACCCATGTGACATATCTTTCCACATTTCAGCCTGTGATGGGAACGGCCAGCACACTTCAGATGTTCTTACAGCCATGGCCTCCCAGGACTTCCCCACGTGGAAAGTTACCAATGCCTTGTCACTACTGCAAAATGCAATTTGTGAGCTTGCACAAAAATCAGCCGGTTATACCTTAAACACTTGTCCTGAGCTGGGGCTTCTGTTGGCTTCCAAAAATGGCCTGCAGAAAGCGACACTGCCAGCTCAACTGCTTGGGCAATAAGGGCAGAGAGAGAAAATGTACCTGGACCTTGCATCTGGTTCTGTTTCTTCCAGCATCCCGCTGACATAGTAGGTGCTCTCATTTTCTTTTGGCAAAGATAATTAGCAAATTACTAAGGTGGATGAAATTACTAGAGTCTCCTGAACAACATACTTGTCTCCCTGCCCCGCTCCTGGAAGATGGCATGTGGTGCTGTGGAGAACAGGGCTTGTGGAATAGCCTACGTCAAGCCCACAGGATCTGAACTGTTCACACTGTTATCTTCAGTCCTAAGAAATCCACACACCCGGTACCAGACAGATTAGCTGCTCAGATCAGGAGCTATCCGTATTTTCTGTCTTGAAAATGCAAAGTTGGGACTGCAATAAGCAGCCATCTACAGCAGTAGTGTGCCTTGGTCGATGTTTCCTTTGCTGTCCCCAAGCACAGCTTGGCTTTTGTTTTGCATGAGGCTGGAAATCCTCTGAAAGAGCTAACGGATGCTGATTCACAATGCTAATATTGTAGAAATAAGAGTTTCCCTTCCTAAGGGATTTTGATCTAAGCACAGTGACAAGTATACAAGCTTGTCCTAGTTACCACCCACCCAGCTTGGCCACTTATCTGAGTAACTGATGTTATGGCAGAAGGGAAACCACCTCTGGAAACTGATGTACAGGGTGTAAGGCTTACCTGAAGATGAAGCATAAAGACCAAAGTGTGTGGTAGGACCGCCTGGCCCTCCCTTTCCCCCATCTATGGGGACATCCCTGGTGCATGGCAGGCTCCGTCCGACCCCTCCCACGGCTGCACCTAACCTGGCGTGTGGACCACTCCACATCAGGTCCCAGGGTCATTCCCCATGTCCCAGACCAGGAACTTCAGAGCCTCCTCGGGACCCTCAAAGGCCCCTTTGGCTGGTGGTGAGGAAGAAAAGGTCCGCATCTGGCCCTCTCCCCGGCAGGGAAGCAGTGGGGGCCAGACCCATGTGCTCCAGCATCCTCCCAGCCTGTGCACCCCCTCAGGCTGCTTGGGGGGGCCAATTCTCCATGCACCAGCTCTCTTCAGAGCAGACCTGGAGGTTTCCTGCAGCTGCAGACCACAAAACAAGAATTCTCTAAATCATTCTCCATCTTGAAAAGGTGAGCAGGTTGCACCCAGATATTATTTTCTCATCACTTCTCTTCATGACACTGGTGTGGCAGGCATCTGAAGATTTGAAGCAATCTCCTTCCTCAGCTTACTGTTTCTTCCGACAGCTAAGTTTGTTAGAGATTTATACTGGTAAAGAGAATTATCCGTTAAAATGTCTCAAGGGTAAGCTTTTTTAGTTGCTATGCCTAAGGCACATCCAAAAAAAAAAAAAAATAAAAGAAAAATCACTAACAAGTGATTTCATGGTCAGTGGCAAAAACATATTTCTTCCCAAGCTGCTGTAAGTGTGAAAAGTCTAGGTATTTCTCATCCATTTACAATGGGTGAGTAGCAGGTAGGGAAATTTTCTGTGTAGAATGAGTCATTTCAGCTCAAAGACTTTAATAAATGTGAAACGAGCTGCTGTCCCCCCACAAACACCAGGAGAGCGGCTGTGGTGGCTTGCTACCGCAGCTGCCGGGCGGTGGGGGGGG
>NW_009612269.1:50118-74850 GCF_000690535.1 Cariama cristata
TGCTACCGCAGCTGCCAGCAGTGGGTGGGAGGGGAGCGATTTGGGGGCAGAACTGGAAAGCACTTCTAGCAAAAAAGCAGTGTCAGGCTCAGGGGGAAATTTCTTGCCCTATCTACACCAACACCCTGTGGGAACCTGCTTCTGGAAACAAGCTGGCATTATTTGTTGGCATCATTTTAGAGGAAAGTTTTCACCAAAGTCTTGGAAAACCCCGCCCAAAAAATACGTTCCTCAGTCACTGTAGTTACTCAGGGTGCCATGTTTCATATATACACCTTGCTGTAGATCTGTAGTGACACTGAAAGGACAAGTAGCAAGCCAAAATTATCTCACTCATTAATTAGGAGCCATTCTGGGATATTTGGGGATGAGTGGTCTTCGACAGATACTCAGTGATGAAAGGCACAAAGCTCCTGGGACGAAGCCAAAGTATCTTTATACACATCTCGGGCCACAGGCAGCAGGAACTCATCTTCTGACACTGTTAAAAGCAAGCATCTCTCTGCAGGTTAATGAGATACAAATAATAAGCAAAGGATGTGGCTCTGGGCCAGTGTCCTTAAAAATATTTCAGCTTACAACGTGATAGAGACAGCATGAAAAGGAAAGAGTAGTGTTTACACAGAGTTTGAGGATGATCTTTAAGCAGACAGCAATTCACAAAGGTCCATCTGAAAAGCGGACATATTCTTTGAAACATATTTGGGGATAGCTATAGCCTGATTTAATATTTGAAAATGCAGTAAAGTGTTGAAGTTTTTAGTCACTGCGTATTCTGTAGCCCTGCCACGTACCCTGTCCTCAGACAGTGTTACACTACTATTAATATTCATCATTTAATACTTCTCCCCCAGTTGCCATAACTAGTTGGTATACTTTTTTTTGTTGTTATTGCATAAAATGTGAAAAAATATGCCTTGTTTCCACTGTTAATAAACTCTATCTTCCTCATGGGGTTTGCTACACCAGCCTTCAAAGAAACGCGGGGCCATTGTCACTACCTATAACCATTTGTTCATGGTGACTAGAGTAAAATAGGTCTTTAGTAAGCATCTAGTGTGAGAAAAGTACATTGAACAAAGATTGTTAACATCCTAACTCTAAACTACTTTTCTCTGGGATTCAGTGAGTTCATACATCTCCCTTCTCCAAATAGAAAGCACAAAGCTTGTTCCTCACCATCCCAGGAAAAAGCAAAAAGAAATTGAAATTAATATTTGTGAAGTTGGTGAAGCACGACATGGGCATCATTAAATAATTCAGTCATAAGGCCTGTGGAGTCTTTAATTTTCCTCTTCCTAGGAGAAAAAAAAGCTCATTTTACTCACAAACACTCCTAGGACAGAAAAGGAATGTTAGAACAAGTTTTCTCTGGAAATCTCTAAATGTCCCTCCCTTCCCATCTTTTCTAATTTCTATGTTGTTAGGGCACATTAACCTCTGCAGCCGGCAAGGACACCTGGCAGAAAATGAACCATCCACCATGAAAACATATTGCTAGCAAATCCCTGGTAATATACAACTAAAAATATGGCAGGATGCTGCAAGATTCACCTACCAAGTGCCAAAGAACTAGCACATGGTCAACATAACAATTTTTGTCCTTACTGGCATTACTTTTCATCTTATTTTCTACACGTTTGGGTTACCAGAATGGCAGGCACTCACTCAGCAGGCTTTGGCCGGGCACTACCCTCCGGCACAGCGCACCATCTCGCAGTTCCTGGTGCTGGGCAAGAACCGACTTAAGCAAAGACAGCCCTCATCCACCCCACCACCTCCCCGGTGCGAACAGCAGCTCCTGGGGGGGCCAGTTGGGCAGGGGACGTTGCTTGACTCCCAAGTTTCGTAAAACACACTGTAGCCCAAAGCATGGTCCCAGTTACTGCAGGTACTGGGTGAGGTCCTGCGGCTTGTGTTACGGAGGAGGTTGGATGAGATAGCCGCAGCCTCCAGGTCTGAAAAGCTATTGAAGGGCAGGATATTTCTTCTCTCCTCATCTTCAGATCTTTTCCCCTGATTTCTCTGCATCTGGGGAAAGGCCAAAACTAGAAAGCCCTACGTATTAGTCCGTTAGGTTGTTTCAAGAAAGCTTAGGTTTAAACCCAACTGCCCCTTCCCCTCAAAGCCTGCTTTGGGAGTCTCATTTTTTCCCCTGTTCCCAGTCACCACAGAGTTTGGTAGATCTTGTACCTAAAAATATTAAATACCTCATTACCATAAATACCAAAATAACTTGATTTTTTCACATAGCTGGAATTTAATTGTATTTCTCAGACCTCAGTTTTCCTTTTGAATGAAAGCAAGTCAAGTTAGTGCTTGTGATTCTGGAAACCCAAACTTGTAGAAGATAATACCACAGACTAGGTGCACAATGACAAGGATTGCTGTATCGACGATGTGCTGGGTTTTGGCATTTACAATAGTTTTGTTCTGATTGCTGTGAGTGAAAGTTCTGGATGTATAAGTTCAATTCACTGAAAAATAAGTTTGAAATCTTTCACACATGTGAAACTTTATCCATTGCTAATAAGAATATTCATTAGTTGCTATGGTTTGCTGACTAATATGTTGCTTTGGTTGACTTGTTAAACAAAATGCTAGAATGACATGCTCTGCTGATTCATCTCTCTCCCCGCTTCCAGATGTTATTCTCGACTGAGTACGAAAATTATGCTTTCTTCCACAATTCCTGGCACCTTTTATTAAAGATTTTTCAATTCCAAACCTGACATAGTTTTCCATTTCCTTGCAATGTGCATCACGAGTTTCTACAAATCGGATAAAATTTAAGGATAAAGGAATTCTCAAGAAACAGAAACCACATTAGATAGAAGGTCTGTGTGGAATAATCTGTATTTGACATTAACATATTGTACATCTCTCACAGAACATTAAAAAAAATCACAATGAGGAGCAATTGGCATGTGGAAAAAATTAATTTCTGAAAAAAATACACAAAGGCATCATGAACTGTCAGCCCAGCGTACAGGTGAGCCAGATTTTTCAACTAAGAGTCAGTGAATGTGTTTCATTTTAGTTATTATCAGACATGCCCCAATGCCCTGCCGGGACACACCACCGGTAGTTTCAATCCAATAAGGACTGGAGTGTTGTTAAATGCCAATAGCAGGCTCATGCTGTAGGAGATAGAGGTCATCTTGAACTCAACAGGTTGGTCAGGACATCAAAACACAGATCTTTTAGGGGCCAAATTAGAATGTAACTTTTATTTTCCTATCTACCGTGAGAAACATTGTTCACTGAACCCTTTCAAAATGCGTTGGTCTATTTATTTTCACTGTTGTATCTCTCTGAGGAGGTGGCCCATTAGCCAGACTGCTTGGAGGTAAGACTCCAGGAAAAAGTGCTCTCAAGCTACAAGGAAACCTGTGGAGCCAGGTTTTGGATCAGGGTGCTCAGATAGCAACGAGGAGGGAGCAAGAAAAGCATCGCCACAACTGTCTCTACAAATTAGTGCGAACTGTGAACAACAGCGGCGTTGTCTCCTTGCTGTCATCAGACACAGAGAAAACCGGTAACCTGCAGCCAGCCAGGCAGCAAGCAGAGGTGTCGTGCCTGGAGATAGCCCAGATAGCACCCGGCACGGCAACGTGACTTACTCCAGCTCTGCTTGAACACGGTGGCCAGCACAGATCTGTGAGGTCCTCATCACTGGCATTTCCAAGGCCACACTGGATCTCTCATAATAGAGGGATAAGAAAACTGAAAAGTGGCCCCACAGATTGAGAACGACAAAAGGAATTTTTTGGGGTTTGTATCGCACATCAGTAACATATGTAAGCCACTCCTGCAAAATACACGCGGGAAGAGAGACTTCATGGCTAGCGAGCATCCATAGTCCAGAATCCTGCTTTATGCCGCAAGTCAGTGTCTGTACTCAGAATCAGTAAGCGTTCGTGGTTCAGAAAAACTTTTCCAACAGCCAGTATATCGTGTAACCATTGCTGTTGAGACATGCAGCACTTTTCACTGAAGCAGATAGTACTGGCAGTTGGTGGGGGTAAAGTCATAGGGATGTGGTATAGCAGTGGACATTGCAGCACAGAAAAATGTCTTGTGTTCCCAGGAAAATCCTATTTTATCCAAATATCTGGTTTCTGTCAATGATCATAGAATGACAGAGAAGACACCACCTGTTTTGAAGGAAACAGACCTTGTGAGATCAGTTAGCCCTTCTCCCGCCTGGGGAACACCACCTGTATCCACACCTGACAGATGTTTTTCAAACTCATTCTGAGAAATCACCAACAAGATTCAGTAGTCTAGAAAATTGTCCCAGTCTTTTGCTATCCTCACATGAGATGGCATATTTACAAAAAAAAAAAAAAGAAATACCTCCTCCAGCTATTTCCTCAGTGGTATTTCTATGCTTTGTAACGACACAAAGCACAGTGAATGAGAATTAAATAGGTAACAACCTTTTGAGTTAAGAGGAAGAAAGTCTAGGTAAAGTTTCTAATGAAATTTCTTAACATCAGGACTTCTGAGTTTCTGTTCTGATTTATTAAGGCTCTGTTCTCTCCAGACTCTCTGATATAGAGAATTTCAGGAAGAAGGATGTCTCCAGGAGGAAGCAAAGGTGAGGTGACTCTTTGATGGGAAGCTAATATCAGCAATAAATATAGGGCAGCTTCTGCTGCTTCTTTACCTAAACCTTTCTGAGAGGCTGAATAGACTTTGCATTTCCTTAATGGAGATACATTTTTTCAATTTAAAATCCTATGCCAGTGAAATACTGCTTTCACTGATGATCGCAGCAGGGAATCAATTCAGTATTGCACATTCTGAAATAGATCCCATAAATTGCCTTAGCTCCTTGATTGCGACGCAAGTCTGACAGCCCACACAGCTGAGGCTCTGTCCCTCTATTTAGGCAGGGGGTGGCATTCTGACTGCCACCTTACAGACAAAGCAGGTGAGCTGGCAGCAAAGATAAGACTGAGCGAGATCTGCTGACATCAGATTAACATAGACATTTCTTTCTTGATAAGTGTTTGATTTTCAGAGGCTCTTGAGAATTTAGAGTTCAAATCTCTGAGATTCATGATACACTGTACTATACAAGGTCATTCCTGTGGCTGACAACTTTATGGGCAATAGCTCTTGCCAGCAGATAGCATTCAATCCGTGCAACCATAGGCTGAAAACTACATTCATTTTTGGCTGTAACATTGCAGGTCCAGCCTCATGAACTGCTGGGAGCACAATTTATCTTACGTGGGCTTAACTAATCGTAAGAAAGTACGGGAAACATTAGATCGATGTTTCCGAGAAGGAAATTGTCATGGTGAAATTCAGGGATTAGCATGAAACCAGAGAGGCTGCTGCTGCTGGAGCAGGGACAGGAGCTCAAAGGCTGCTGGAAGCCAGTCCCATGTTCAGGCTCCAGCAGACCAGTTCCCCCTGACTTAAGATATATGGGCAGTGAAATTTGGTACCAGTATGCGTAGCTCATAATGAAACCACTAGATCTCGTAGTCTGAAAATGTGTCATCAGCCTCTTGGACCTGTGAAGTTGAGCTAAGTGGAGACAGACTCTACTTTTAACTCTACTTCTTATTTTACTACAACTAGTGAAACATCATTGCCTGTCTCATGGCAGAAGTTTATCAAAACTCGTGTCTAAAGAAACTTTCCTCCCCTCAAAACAACCTTCACAAGAAAAATAAACAAACCTTTACAGAGCCAGGCAGGCATTGCACCAGTCACTGGATCCCGCATTTCTCAGCTCAAAGCTCATTTTTATCTCCACGGTGTCCAAACTACTAACCCTGACGATATTTAAACTAATACCACAATGGGTAAAGTCTTAACACTCTAAAAATCCCTTCTCCCAGGGAGGTAACGAAAGCCTCTAGAGTAGGGGATGAGGGAGCAGACAAGCCTGCAAACTTCTTCTCCTGGTGAGCAATATCCAACAAGGAGAACATTTGGGTGATGCACAATCATCCCTAGGGGACTTGCTTCTCTCCTGCTCTACAGTACAAGGACTTAACTGCAGAAACATCAAAGCATGCAAAGACCAAAAGAGCAGCAACTCATTCCTTTGCTTTTCTTTAAACCTTGCAAAGGACAGATATTGAAAGCTGACCTACTGTGCCTATGAAAAGATTTGCAGTTCTGTCCTGGAATTAAACTACGAAAAATTATTCCTGTAATGAACGCAGCCAGATCGCAGGTGACATAGCCTAGGAGGGATTTTTTTTAGAAAAGACGAAGGTTTTTTTTGAAGACTGTCACATATTTTTGAGGGATCACCCCAAACCCCCAGACCTGCTTTGGTAACTTCACCTGCACTTCAGAGGCTGAGATGTGTTTGTGCTGGGGGCAGCTAGGCTCAGGGCTCAGGGACGTGGGACGGCTGGGCAGCCAGAGACTGCTGGAAGTTGCTACGGCTCTGCTAGACTGTAGGAAAGAGCCAGCAGGATGCAAAGTTAAAGCTGACAAAAGATGTGCAGTATATCATATACGGCTGATGCTGGGCCCTGAAGGCTTTCATTCTAGTGGAAGAATAACAGCCGCTACCTTGTTTTTGACAGTGAGATTGGATAGACAAGAAGAAGCTGCAAAGATACTACAGGAATAAATAGAACACCAAAGGCAAGGGAAATCTCTGCGTGTGTCTGTGGGTGGGTGATGTGTGCATGTGCATCTACAAACACAGGTTAAGTGAGCTGTTCGTGTACCACAACTTCTCAGGCTGGTGTAAGTGGATGTGGCAACGGACTGTGAGGGACCTGTATCCGTAATATCATCCACTGTCTGAAAAGGGGTCCTCAGTTTGCACTGTCAGGTAGCAGCTAATGTTTGGTATTCACAGTAGACAGTAAATGATGTCTTTGATTTTTTTCTTTGATATAATAATTTTGGAGTAAACAACCATTTGTTCCTCTTTCTTTTCCAGTGTAAAGATAGTCACAGACTTATCGATAAAGGAGAAAGTTCTCAAGTGGCTCAGGCAGGTGCAGCTTGCGGACTGCGTATAGGCACGACCGACCCAGATGTTTTCTGATACACAACCGGCACAGCTGGGCAAGGCTGGCAGGACCTGGGGAAAAAAAAAAAAGGCAAGAACAAGCACCCCCAACCCCACCACTGGTATAAGTCAGAAAGCAACAAACACCAGCAAGATTTGCAAATCAGATCAAGCATTACACAAGGTCTTGCTGAAGCCAGGGAGGTCTAAATACATTATTGTTCATACTCAATTTACGTTGTCAAAGCTGGTTCAGTGATTGAAAACTATGAGCGCTAAAATCCCTTTTTCTGCATACACAGCTAGGCTTTTCTGCATCTTATCTTGAGCAAATATTTAAAATATTATAAAGGCATCTGCACTGGAGAGACAGCTCCAGGATGCATAGCCCTTGTTCAGGATATAAGACAACTCCCAGCAGCGTTGTGAGGATAAAGACGAGAGGGGTTACGGGGAGCTGCAGAGGTGTTCAGTGTAGACCAGTCATAATTGGGTGGATATGGCAAATACAGTCAGTGGTTCATACATAGAGAACATACTTCTTCCAACTGCTGGTGTCTCAGCAGGTACCTGGGCACGTATGAACTGCAACTTAGCCTTAGCTACATGACCACGCTGTCTTGGAATATTTATGTTGGTCAGTGCTCCTCAAAATAATGTCTTCATGTGTCATCCAATTTTAATTAAGTCTGAATCAAAGGAAAACATCTTGAAGATAAAAAGTCTCCAAAAGTTTTGTGCAAAAAGGAACTGAGGGTAAAAAAGTTTTAAAAAAATCTAAATAAAAAAGAAAATCAGAATAAAAAGATGAGAGGCCTTTCTGCCCTTCCCTTGCTTTGGGGGAAAAGTTGCTGCATGTGAAAAACTCGGAGTCCACTGGTACAAAAGCTGTTGGAGGACTCATGGGGCCAGCGGTGGGGTGGGCTGGGGCGGGGGCTCCCACGTCCCTGCACACAGTGGGGCTGCCTCGGTGGCTTCCCCACGGGGTGAAGCCATGCAGGTGCCCCCAGCCCACCCCACCATCAGTCAGGTGAGGGGCACACCAGGCACAAACCCACCGCAAATGAGGCTCCGTTGTTTCTGCAACTGCATGCTTGCCTGTGTAAATGCAACTTGCTATGGACGTGTCCCTGCTCCCCTTCCCTTTCCTCTTGCTGGAGCTGCTCCAGGTTGAACTTTACTTTATGTCTGCTCAGAGGTGCTCAGTTTTTGAGCCCTGTCTCAGCCCTGTCCCTCCAGATTCTGGCCAAACTTTAGCGATCACAGCAGCCTTTGACAAGCAATGGGTAGAGATGTGTGCTTAAAAGCCTGTCCTTGCATCTTCCAGGTAAGCTTCATAATCTGTGCTTTTACTACAGGAAAATTTAGGAGCCTAAACTGGCTGATAATGCCCCCTCTGAGAAGAAATTAATAGCAAAATGTGGGAAATATAGAAAAGACCACTTGTACTACTGTCGCTGGCAGTGAAGAAAGAAGTTACCATCTCCCAAAGCAGTTAGGAAAACAGAAATATTTTGTATTTCACATCTCTTAATATCTAGGAAGAGGAGAAATTACAGGGAGCCATCTAAGTAACAACAGCAGAAAAGTCAGGGGGTAGACGGAAAACTCTCCAACTTGGGGTGCTTATTTCAAACAAAAGGACCCCAGAAAACACAGAACTAGAGGAAAAGGGCAGTTGCAGATATTAGATACGGCAAGGTATCTGAAAGCAAAGGGCTAGGTGGGGAAACGGAGGAAACTTCATTTCTGAAAAGTGAAGAGGCAGAAGGAGCTGAAGTCCCTCTGACTGTGAGGGAGGAGAGGGTGACAAGCTAAAAGTGGAAATCAAAATGAAAGCTCAGGAAAAGGAAATTATTAATACTGGGATTTTTTTTTGTCTACACAAACTCTCATTCACACAGGGCAACTGGAGCAGGACAACTGCAAGCTCTGCCCTTGCTCACACAGCCTGCCATTGCTGAGCCCTGAGCATCTCAGATACGGGGACAGAAGTCACAAGAGGTGAGAAGCATTCAAGCAAAAGTCCTCCCAGAAGTTTTTAGACATGACAAATTAAAGCTTTGCCTGAAAAGCCGTGGATAAAGGGAGCAGGACAGAAGGATATTAAGCCAATGTTTAATTTCCTCCATAAAACCCACTTGTGTGCGGAGGGCCGGCACAAAGCCTATGTGCAACATGGACAATATTAATTTACCATCCAAGAGCTATTTTGCAGCTGGAAGCAGGCTCTCCGTGCACACCGTACTTTGCTCCTTGGTGGGGAGCGAGCAGGCTCGGGAAGGGGGCAGGCTGCCTGCATGGGGGACCACCATTCACCCTCCGTGATGGCAAAGCCCTGGATGGGTACAGACCGACTGAGAGGGTACCAGTGAGCTGGGAAACACGGAGGTTAGAGGACAGGGGGCGGGGGGGTGCTTAATCCAGCACGTCCATATCCCAGGGATGTTGCTATTTGACGCACCAAGGTCTGGCTGTATGTGGTGCAGGTGAAAATGGCACAAGAGGATCCAGATTCATTTCTACTCAAAAGTTTCTTCCAGTAGGCTGACAAGATAATGAATTGTAGGAAGGCTGAAAGTAAGCTGCAAAGGGCACTGCTGGTTCGTGCTGAGATTGCAGCTCCATGAACCGCATGGAAAAGCTGCGTGCCATGAAGCTGAATAGTCAACTGGCAAACAACTCTGCTTTCTCCTGGTGACCGAGGGCACACACACTCGTGTCACTTTTTCTGCGGGAAGCAGGACGTTGAGCCACACTGGCAGGTTGAACACAAGATGGTGGTACTAAAATATTATCATAGAATCATAGAATGGTTTGGGTTGGAAGGGACCTTAAAGCTCATCTGGTTCCAACCCCCCTGCCCTGGGCAGGGACACCTTCCACCAGCCCAGGTTGCTCAAAGCCCCATCCAGCCTGGCCTTATCTATGAATAAACTCTCATGGCAGTTTTTAATCCTTAGACTCCCAATAGGTAAATACATATAATTTTCCTTCAGTAGACAGGAAAAGAAAGCACAGAATAACTGACTAATTTACCCACTAAAACCCTAACACTTGGTGGCAGAGCTAGCAACAAAACAGAGATCTCTTGCTCATTTCTGTGTCACATGCTGCAGGATTGAAATCGGTAGAGAAGGTAAGAGAGGTTATATAGAGCATCACTTATAAAAGCAGTTAAGAAAACGTACTTAGGTGATGGAAATAAATACTGTTCTACTTAAAAAGAGAGAAGAAGAAAGGAAACCATTACCTTCCCGAAGCAGAAGCACCTGCTCCACTTTGCTGTTGGGTATGGCGAGATCCAGGGCACATTTGAGTTCAGCATTTCTGCATTTCAGGTTAGCACCATAGTCTGTCAGCAAGATGACCACCTCCACGCTGGATTTCCTTGCTGCTGCATGGAGGGGGGTGTCTAATCGCTTCCCCATGTTAACGTTGGCTCCTTGAGTGAACGAGAATGCGTGGTTAGACCTGGGAGGCAGCAGGAACTGTCCGAACCTGCATCACATGGTCTGGTTTCCACCAGTAGCCTCAATAAGTGAAGGTGATGGACAGCACACAGGCCTCCCTCATTTCTCTCAATAGCAGCAGTGCAAAACTCAGCAGGTCAAATACCTGCTGGGGAAAAGTCCTCTGAGCCACCAAACCCTGTCTGCGATGCACACAACTGAGCAGCTTGACCTTCAACCCAATAGATGTTCAAAGCCTACCATATGCTCTGTAAATTTGTTAATAACGTAAAATCTAACATAGATTACATTAATCTAATCAGCAAGGGGAGAAAAAAAAAAAAAACACCAAACCTTTAGGTATCTCATTGTAATAACTTAGGGAGCACAGCAAGCGAAATGCTTGCCTTAGGCTTGCCAGGCACAGCAGGGCCATACTTTGAGCAGGTATAAGTCAGCTAATCATAGAATCATAGAATCATTATGGTTGGAAGAGACCTCAAAGATCATCAGTTCCAACCGTATACCTGATGCCACCATGCCCACTAAACCATGTCTCGAAGCGCCAGATCTAAACGTTTTTTGAACATCTCCAGGGACGATGACTCCACCACCTCCCTAGGGAGCCTGTTCCAATGCCTAACAACTCTAACAGTGAAGAAGTTCTTTCTAATGTCCAGCCTGAACCTCCCCTGGCGCAACTTGAGACCGTTTCCTCTTGTCCTGTGTACACTGACGGTAAAAATTTATGCTAGCTTATAGGCTCTGCCTGGACCTGGAGTGATTATTCTTTCAAGCAGTTTTACGGCTGTCTTCATTATCCACTGAGAAGTAGGTGAAGTTAATGCTTAGCATGGCAGTTCCTCATAATCAAGAGTTGGTTTTGGTCACTAATACTAGTCAGCATTGTCTGTGCTTCCTGTTATCATTCTAGAAAACTAAAAGCATCTTATTTTCACATTCAGACAGTCTCAGGGAGGTCTCTGTAATTAGGGATTTTTTTACCAAGGAAATCATAAATGCTTCATGAATGCAGGTGAAATTTTTAAGAGCCTCAAATGAGTTCACAGGCTCAGGCTGCCCAAACACCTCTCATGGCAATAACCCATGATGCTTGCAGTGGAGAGGCAGCCTGGAGAGACCAGACCTCACACCACCACAGCTCTCCCCTGGTCCCTTTTCCAGGTGTACCTAGCTCCAAAAGCTTCCTGACGCAGTCTGTCCTCTGGTACGTGCAAGCCACGTAGAGTGGGGTACCGTGCTGCAGGTCTTCTTGGTCAATGTCAACCTCATGGGCCAAAAGGATCTCCATGCACTCCCTGTGACCTGTGGAGAGAAGAAGAGCCATCAACTGAAGTGCTGCAGAGGGGAATACACCCAGATACAACCAGTGGGGCACGAGAGCTGGGAATAAGCCAAGCCTATTTATCCGTACGAGTAGGGACAAGTTTTTTTCGGAAAAATATTTTAACATCATTAAAAGTTGTATTCCCCACTTAGTTGTTGTTAGCTTCACTCACAGCCTGAACGTTACCTCTCTTGACCGCTTCGTGAATGGGCGAAGCAAGGTGGTTCCTGAGCTGCGACTTGGCTCCGAATTCGAGGAGCATGTTGACACAGGCCACGCTGCCACTGCAGCAGGCGTTAAACAGAGGAGTGACCCCATCGATGGTGACTGCGTTGACCTGGAACAGCAAGACACACCTAGGATAATCCAATTTAAGAGGAACGCCCTTGCAGCGTGCCTCATGTGCACACCAGAAATGCATGAGGAAAACACGCTTCTCTTTTTTAATTTCAGAATTGATTTTTATTAACAACTTGCAGAGTTCTATGTTGTGGCACAACATATATAACATCGTCCTTTGAGGTCTGCCCTCTTTCCTGGATAGCTAGTGCCATAAGGCAGAGAGGCTGAGAGTTGCTCAGAAAATGCAGATTTTATTTTTTTTTTTATGTGGACAATTTGAGTATCTTCATGACCATCTAGTTTGCACCCACCCAAAGCCAGAATATGCTCAGATGAAAATGGCTTTGCTTTTTAAATGAAAACATTTACTGCATGCTTAATATTTTCACCTGAAAACACACTTCCAGCAAAATAAATTTTCACGGAAACAGCCTTAATCTTGAACAGAAAAGGAGCTTGGAAGAATTTGTGTTCATATGTGTCTGTGTGTAAGAAAGAAAGAATTCCCTTCCTACGTCTCCGATGTGAAGACCTGGCAAGGACCCCCATCTCTCATTCTGCCCTGGGGCAGCACAGCCCCTGGTTTGCATTGTGCACATTGCTGTAGCTGCCGTGTTTAACTACGTAGCAAGCCCTCAGAGATGATTTATGCAGCAAATCTGCATGTTTTTAATTCTGTGCACGCTGGAGAAGAGCAATGGATTATGCAAGCATGTGGGAATTTGTGTGATTTCCAAATGAGGGAGAAGAGGAAAGAGACGGGAGAGGAAGGACTGGAGAAGTCCTGGGCCACCAGGGAAGTCAGAGGACTTTGCTACCAGTGCAAGCACAGGAGCTGCATCGTAAAGGTGTCAGAGCACCAGGGTAGAAATACCTCAGCTCACACAATTTAACTAGCAAGATACTTTGCCTTTAAAGCGGAGAAAGGCAGTGATGTTTAAGAACCTATTGGTTTATTCTGGGTAATGCAGCAGTGGACCATCTGCAGTTGATACCTTCCTAGACATCATTTCTCCTTGTTCATTTGAACTACTGCCTTGTTTAGGATGCTGTATGAGTTAACCCCTTTGCCCACAAGGTGCTTTTCCCACAACGACTGGCCAGTCCTTGCCATCGCCAGTGTTCTGGTCCTTGTCATCTTCAGCAGGCTCCAGTGCGAGGCCACGCTCCCCGCCGTGGAGCTGCACTTGCAGATTCGGCAGGTACGCTGGAGGAGGCAGCCCCTGCTCCTCGGTACCTCCTCTGCTTGCTCACCTTCATGGAAAACCAGTTCAGGGAACAGACCTGGCTGGAAAATAATCATGACAGGGCCAGGAGGTGGGCAAGTTGGCCTGGTACGGGGAGACACCAGGTACTGCAGAGTGGAGGACATGTGACTGCTCAGATTTTGGAGCCCAAAATGCATCTCGCTCTTCCTGAAATTGCAAGGCTCCAACCACGACTCTGTTTCAACAGCATCATCCCTACAGATCCCAGCCTTTTCCTTGACCTTCTTCCCCTCCTGCCAATTGCTGAGCTAAACTGTGCCTCATCCTGCACAGCTTCTAAAACAGTGAAAAGAAAGAAAGAGATATGCCACGAGGGTATCTGTGCTTCAGACAGATTACATTCTGCAGCCCTGCAGCCCACCACTGCCCACTGCCTCCCCTCAGTCTCAGTGGGCAGATGTGACTGGAGCTGCTGGAGGCACTGGGGATCTGTCAGCACCGTTCATTATCTTTTACAGAGGTAGCCAGATTAAGTTCTAGTTGGGCTTTGGCCCTTCTAATATTGTCCCTGCATAGCCTCACAACATCCTGGTAGTCCTCAACATCCTTGTAGTCCTCAGGGGAGACCTGATCGCTCTCTACAATGACCTGAAAGGAGGTCGTAGCCAGGTGGGGGTTGGTCTCTTCTCCCCGGTAACTAGCGATAGGAGAAGAGGAAATGGTCTCAAGTTGCGTCCGGGGAGATTTAGATTGGATATTGGGAAGAATTTTTTCCCCAAAAGAGTTGTCAAGCATTGGAAGAGGCTGCCCAGGGAAGTGGTGGAGTCACCATCCCTGGAGGTATTTAAAAGTCGTGTAGACGTGGTGCTTAGGGACGTGGTTTAGTGGTGGGTTTGGCTGTGCTAGGTTTACAGGTGGACTCGATGATGTTAAAGGTCCTTTCCAACCTAAAAAATTCCATGATTCTGTGATTTCACAACAGGGCCAGCGATTCAAGCAAGCTGATAACCAAGGGTAAGCAAGGAGATAAGTGAAGGAGAAAAATGACTTCTTTGGTTTCCCTCTCCACTGGGCATTGATTTAACTGGTAAAAGAGGAAAGAATGGTAAGACAGCTGTGCTGGAGTAAATGGTTTGGGATTTAAATCTGGCATTCAGTTTAAGAAGTTAACAAATGCATTTTCTTCCGCAGAGGATAGCTTGATTGCCTGTTTTGGTGTTGCTCGGCTTCTTGCCATATAAATCGAAAATGCAGCTGAATGAAATATATTCTTATGTATTTCATCCATTCCTGTACTTCCGTTGTTAACATGTATTCTACCTTAGGTCCAACCAGGGAAATGTTATTTTATTAGCAGATAAAATGTTTCGTTGCTTCAAGCACATCTATTTTTACTTATGTAAGACTCCCAAACCACCCCACTGAAAACTGGAGACAGTTCCTGTGATTGTTATGGGGTGAAAAAAAAGGGGTAAGTCATTTTCTTCAAGGTTATTTTCACCTAGCATCTCTCATTTCTTTCCATCAGTTGTGACTCTGTTTCACATACAGAGGGAAAACAACACAGAATAACTGTGTGCCTCAAGCAGCCACTGGGGAAGGCAAATCCATCACCCACGGAAACAAAGCACTGTTTTATTTTTCCCTGTTTCTGTCCATCTGCATCCTGGCCCTGCCATGCGGGCAGCCCATCCAACATCCCTGCTGACGCAGGGAGCATCCATGCTCCAGGCGCCCACATCCCCATCGACATCCCCGGGACTCACCTGAGCACCGTTCTCCAGCAGCACCTTGGCACAGGCAACGTGGCCACCCAGGCAGGCTTCGTGGAGAGCCGACACACGGTCCGTTGTCACCAGGTTCACATTGAAACCCTACAAGGCAGGGTGGTGGGCATGAGGGGAAAGCCCTGCCCAAACCACGTGGCTCCCCCGGGAGCGGCGTGGGTGCAAAGGGCGGGTGGTCCGTGGAGGGGAGATCCACGTCGCTGGGTGCATGTCCAGGGAAGGTACATGGGTTGGATGGACGCTGTTCAGTGCTTCGGTGCTCGTCCCCAAAGACGGCAGCTGGTGATGGGGTTAAAGAGGAAGCAAGGGCAAGCTATGCCTTCTATTTCTAGTTCTTTACAGTAGACGGTTAATCACAGGAGAGACACCACATTTCTTTTTAACTTTTAAGGGTGGCATTATCTTCCCTATCAGGCCCAGCACCAGGAGCGACAGCTGGTGGGATTCTCCTCCCTGAGCGGGAATGCCTCTGGCACAGGTGTCAGCAGCTCAGCTGGAGACCTCAGTGGGGAGAAACCGGTTCCCCTAGGATATGTTCATCCCATGATAAACCAGCTGTTTCTAGTAGGTCAGATGGATTGTGTCCTAAAAATACTTCCACTGACTATATGGAGTGCCCATTGTGTTTCACTCAGAGGTAGTAAGTACCTGGTAAACCCATAAGAGAGACGAGACAAATCCCACCCATGAATCAGTTCCTCTTATTTGACCACCCAGGAAATGTTTTACACTGGAAGAAAGAGCTGTGATTTACAAATGACATGTATTTGCCCAAAGGACACTTCTTACATCTATTCCCGCACAAACAGACACCAAACACGTTCACAAAGGAGAAAGTAATTGCCATTTGTGTTTTCCCCAGAATGCAGCTAAATCTCCTGGTAATTAAGATTTTACAGCCGTGTGTGAGAACAGGCCTGGAACCAGCTCTATTTTCCGATTTATGTCTTATATTTTGTAAGACAGTTGGTCTCTCCCTGATGTGCCATAAACTAGGCAGCTCACGAGATGGCAGCAATGCACTTTTTGGTACGCAGCAGCAAACGCGATGGGCAGAAATCTGTATCTGTGGGCAATGGTACACTAAATGAGCCACCGGTCCCAATGCAATGGGCGTTAAAAGCAACCACTGTAATCACTTTAAGCTAGACATTCTGTGACGGAAGAACAATCATTTTTCAGTCATGTGAAAGCATTACTAATGTAAAAGCTGTGGCTAAAAATTTCCCGTGCATTACATCAGTGCCAGGGCAATAGATAAAACCTTGAAAAAATGTTGAGATTCTATATATATGGAGAAAATTCCATTTTCTAATTGTATAGATACTTCATACTTAATAACCAGCATATTCCTTCAAGATTAATATCTTCTAGAGACTTCTGGTAAGAAGGCCTGTTCTCAGTCATTATTCAGATATATACATTTAACAAATTAAATTCAGTCATTGCAAGCGAAAGAGTAAGTACTGACATCTTGGGCAAAACAGCAGTCCCTTCCATTACAAAACAGAGAATGAGTTATAGATCTTACTATAGCTGTTTGCCAAACATCACTCATGTTAAGCCTTGTTTTCAATGTATGTGGAAAATCAAACTCTTCTCAGTGCTGGAATAGGCAATGGTGAGTTCTTGAGCTCTTTTAAAACTCCAGCGCTCCATCATCGCCTTATGTCCAAGCATTCCCTGGGGAGCAGAAGCCTCACTGGCTTTCTTGAAAGCTACAGTCCCACGGCAGAGGCTTCTGAGTGTCCCCCATATACTCTGAAGTATAGCTCCACATTTAATTTTAGGCTAGTAGTGTAACTATACCAGAAGCAATGAGCAATGATTACGCTGCTCCAAGAACAGCTCCGTCCTTACATTTATCAAGCTGTGGTGAATCAGCTCCAATTCCCTCTCTACAGACATTGCTCCTTGATCTCTTTTCATCAGCAAGGACCCTCATCCTTCACTCCCCAAATTAAATGTCTTCAGGAGAAGGAGAAAGGGCGGATTAACTAAATGATGTATAACCACAACACTGGGTGTTCCTCCAGTGTGTAATCATCAGTGTATTACTGGGGCATCTAATGTATAACCACACCACCGTCTGCCCCGTGAATAAGATGGTGTAAGGTCAGCATAAATGGAGACAGAAGGGGACAGAAAACCAGCAATGCCCTGAATGAATAAGCCCTCTTCCTTATTATCCCTAACCTCCATCACTTCCTTTTCCATAAAATCATTTGATATCAGCAGGCGAAGGAAAGAGGGGTCAGGAAAAGGCAGGGGGAGCACCGGCTGTGAACAGCAACCTCTTCTAACTGCAGCCAGGGCTCGGTCGGTGTCTGGAGTGGAGGCCTTCTCTCCTTGAGGGCATCGTTCATTCCAGCTGTGGCCTCACTGGTGAAAATTATTTACCTTGACTATAAAATGTCTGGTGGCCAAGTCACAGAGCTTACACTCGGGGATTTAATTTCCCTGCAGACATCCTGATTGTGGAGGGGAGGGCAGCGGTGCATTCATGCCAGATGAGGGCATCGAGTTTAAGCAAAGGTGGTAAGGAAGATAGTTGGCAAAGCATGAAGAACCATAACCTGTCCTTTTGCAGCTGTCCACTTTCCTATCCAGCTTCTTGTTATTTCTAGTATATTCTTTCCTCCTCTCTTATTTTTTTTTTTTTGCCTGAACTCTTGGTTTCATTTGGAGCAGAGGGTTTCAGGCTGACAGCTCTCTCTTTAGGAAGACCATGCTTGCAGTTTTATAAAGCAAGATGTACTTCTACAGCTTTCTACTGATTTTTTTTTTAAATAGCTGATATATATATTGTCCCCATTCTCAAGCCCAGCTGATATGGCTTGTCATTGAGAAAGAGCCCAAGGATCATTTTTTCTCACAGCAAGCTACAAGCTGTAACAGTCTTTGTCCTGCCCTTGTCCCCAGCATCCTAAGTAAGTAAATTAATACATGCCCAAAGGCGTGCATGCAGATATATTATTTATACAACTGTATTTCTTCTGCCCTGCTGCAGTCTGTTACCAGCTCACCAACTCACAGATGCAATTCAACAGAAACTACGCTGCTTCCCAATCTTTTCTTTATCTGTGGGCTTTTACCTGTGCAATCAAGGTTTTCAAAGAGAGGAGCCGTCCTTGGAAGGCAGCGTCATGAAGAGGGGATCGGTCTGCCCAGCTGCCTGGAACAGCAAATGCGTAAAAGTTAATTCAGGTAAGCAGCAAAAGCAGATCCTGGGAGGACAGAGGAAAAACCAGCCCTGTGTAAATGCAGATTAGGACTGAAATCAATGTGGGGTCAGCGGTGAAACTGTTTGATAAATTGATTTCTGCAGAGCAGCGGAGGGCTCAGCGCTCCTCAGAAAGCTGACTGCTTGCTAAGGGACCTAAACAAAAGCTTCTTGGCAGAACTTTTAAAAACAGCTAAAAACATGCTTCAGCAGAGAGCACGAGTTTAGTGCTGCTGGGACTCAGCCGGCGACTTCAGAGCCTTGCGATTCTCCTATTCAAAACCATATCAGCCTCCGTCTTTCCTAGGGAGCTTTTGTCTCAAATCATAGTCCAGCCTCTCTTACGCTTCGTTAAAAGATTCATAGCAGAGAGACGCGGGGATGACTTGTCCATCAAATGGATTCTGGCATGTCCCTGGCAGTTTTATTTCCTGAAGTGACAACTTCATAAATAATATCCTCCTGCTCAGACTACCAGCTAACAGGTTTCATCCTCCTCCTCACTGGAAGGTTTCAGAAAAGGCATGGCAAAATAAATGCTGCCTGAGGGTTTACTTTTCTTCCTTAATCAATCCGAACTGTTGAACAATTCAGACTCCTTCACATAGGCTAGATTGCCCTTTTTCTTATTTTAATCTATTCATGTGCCAAGAAAAAAAATTCCTCAGCCTAGCTACTACCTACAGGTATAGTCAGTCAGCCCCGGTTAAATCCGTGCAACTCAAGTAGAGAGCAAATTTACTTGTCCTATATTAAAATTTATAACCATATCACGACACAGTGTGTGGTAAGTATTTCTCCCGAGGCCAGTTGCATTTACAGTGCCACAGGAGAGAAGCAGTACCCGTGTTTGCATTCATGCTCGGTTGTACAGCAACCCCATGAGCACTGTATTTGAAACTCTTGTCCTGTTTAATTTTTTCAGCTACGTCGCACACCAGAGAGAATGGAAAGGGTGATTTATCTCCATTTCAGGTATTACCCGAGACAGGGAGAAATCAATGAGAGGCACAGACACATCCCTGGGGACTTGAGGCCAAGGATGCAGCAGAGGTTTCAGCCTTGGCCAAGGGAGTTTTCCTTTTGTTACCCGAGAACCGGGATGCACTTCAGCTCATGAGGTTACGGTGTTAACCGTAGGTGTTACTTTTGGTTCCATTTATTTAAGGAGCTGTTCCTGGGCTCCTAAGGCAGCAAGCTGGCATGGAAAGACCAGCCAGCACAACATACGACCAGGCTCCCAAGGACCAAGTAGGACACACCAGGCAAAACGATGGATACAGGAACCAGGTAGGGACTGAGAAACATTTTGCTGAAAACATCCAAAAACCCCCACATCCCTCGTCATGCTGGTGACTGAAATAGGCAAGCTCAGTTCGGAAAGTCAGAAGACATTGCAAGGGACAAAACCCAGGGCCCTTATACAGCAGGAAGATTCAGAAGTAACTGAGACAACAGAATTACAGTGCCTTATTTAACCTTTTATGCACATAGCATAGCATGTGCAAGCGCGCTTCACACGCATGTACAATGCATGTGTATGCACACACACGCCTCGCCATGACAACACATGCTGCTGCATACTTCCATGCTAGCTACAGCAACCTACCTCCCTGAAACGTGTGGCAAATATAGTTCCCATACGGGGCACCTCTTCCCATCACAGTTGTGAGTGACATGTCTGAAAACACTGTCTTTTTAAATGTCTATGGATAAATTAAGCAGCGCTGCTGCTGCGCTGCTTCACTGCAAAGAGAAAAGGCTGTGAAGCTCCGCCTGTAATCCAATCCAGTGCCCCAGCCACAGCATCACATGAGCTTATGTTTTGTAAGAGTATCCTTAATGGCTTTTTGCAAATGGCAACTTGCAGATAAAAATATGTTGTGGTCTGCTAAACTTCAAGGCACTTCGATAAGAACCTGCACGAAGGAAAAACTGCTGCTTGCCACATGTCTGACTACGATTGCATGAAGGCAAATGACAGTAATAAATGATTGGAATTCTGTTCTGGAGAATAACAAATAAATTAATGACCCCGACATGCCTGTATAGAAAGGCTTCGTAAAAAAATGCTTTGCTGCAGTATTTCTCTTGGCCAGATCTTAATCTCTCTGCTTTGGGTGGCCATCTGGCACCACCCATGTTCTGCCCACATTCATGTGCACTATTCATCATGAAGCAAGTGCCCAACAAATGAGTCACATAAATATCTGTGATGTCACAACACTGATAAGAATCTTCAAGTAGGAAAATATGTCCTCATTAGTAGTAAATTTAAAATACTGTGTCATTTTAATTAGTGGAATTATCAGGCATGCAAATGCATGTCTACCCATTATTATGGCACTGATGTGAAGGAGTAAAATCACATAGGAAAAAAAAACAAAACAAAATAAATGACCTATTAAATAGCCTGCTAAATACGATATATTCCTGTGCCATATAGTTTTCAGAATAATTTTAGCTGTATTCATTTTTATCATCTGATTTAACAAAACAGTGGTTCTTAGCTTGGATTCATGAAGTCATTAGCTATATCCTCCTAGTACCTCCTTTCAGAAAATCAACGTGCTAAAACTTTTCCCTAAATATTCTCTGCAGTAAAGCTAGCTATTCAGTAAAACCATCTGTAAGCCCCACTAAAGAATGCCTTGGTTCCGAGAACAACCTTTTTATTTACCACAGTGCCTTGAGCAAATGTTCTCCTCGTTCTAGCTGGGTAATTGTTGGAGTCTCATATTTTGCACACCTAGATCATGCCAACACATACTGACACTGCAAAGACCCCAGAAATGGAAGGCACTTCAGGTTAAAACATTCACCCATGCATTTAGCAACAGATTTCTCATTTCATGGCAACTCAATGATTTAAATCCTCACGTTACAAAAATGTAGCAAAATACACATTTAAAGGTTAGAGTGCCCACATTTTTACTTTACCTGGGACTATTCCATAGATCTCTTCTGCTATCCTGGCAGCCTCTTTTCTGTTGCCTTTAACAATATAGAAATGGGTCAGCAAAGCCAAGGAAATCTTAATTAAAAGCTTGAAGCAAAACAAAGCAAAAATGGCAAAATAAATGTTAGTGAAAGCATGGAGTATAGAACTGCCCTCCATTTTGGTTTGCTCTTTGAATAGTTTCTCAGGTCGGCTAAGTTGCACCGGGCTATTCTTGGTATCATATGTCATCTATTTTAAACCCTTCAGAACCTGCTGTTCCTCAGTTACCAAAAATACATTCTGGTTTTATTTGGTATGGGCTATTTGACACTAAATAACAATACCAAGGATAAGAGAGTTTGAACATCCCATGCCATACAGGAACCCAACAGAAAATCCTTTCCAAACCCACATGAATTAGAATAAATTTTCCGATAATGTTCTCCATACCACCTGAATGCGTACACATCCACATTATATTTATTCTTTGATGTAGCAGTTCCATTTACTGCATAGGTAAAGTTGCAGAAATTGTTCAGAGACATTGCAAAAAGAATTCTTTTCCATCTTTCCCACCTAGGTAACAGGCCCTGCTGGTACTCAGATACAGAACAAAGGCAAGCATAATGAAGAAAAGCATTATCATGAAAGAATCTGAAATAAAACCACCTATTTTCAAAGCCAGGGCAAAGAAGTCAAAGTCATTCTAGGAGAGGAAAAGATACATTGAAAACGTGTGATCAGAAACACATGATAACATACTGGTATTTTCCATCACTCAGGGATAAAGAACGGTGTCCATTAATATCTCTTGCAAACAGCATCTTACTGTTTTGAAAGAATGGAAATATTTTTACATTATCCATCATCGATTCAAAGGTGTCACATTTGACACTGAAGAAGACGCACCCTTTCTTTAACTGCCCTTTTTTCTTTCTGAAGGCACACGGCTTGCGTAGAGAACAGAGCATTTTTTCTGCATGTAATTAAATGAATCTATGTAGAATACCCTGTGTCCTTTTCATTTAATCTTTTCTGGATTCCTATTTTCCTACACGCACAGCAGGAGGGAGATTTATTTCTTTCTTTGAATCCCCTCCTTGCCCAGGTTCTCCTACCCTTCAATTTACACACCTGCCAAGGGAAAGAGCAGGATGACTTCCCTTTCTTAAGAAATCTCAAGGAGATAGTGGATATGCAGAAGGCAATTTTAGAGCAAATTATTTCCCTGGACATTTTAGATGCAATTTCTTTTGTTTTGTAGCAACACAGCTGGCTTAGTACTTTGCTGTCTTCAGCACTCTGCCCTCCTAGTTGCACTGGAATGCTGTATAAAGTATGTGCAGACAGACTGAAAAAAAAACACCCCAAGCTATTTTTTTTCATTTTTCAAGTGGATCAATTCTTCTAAAATTCTGAACTAAACCAAGGTATTACATTTTTACCAATAACTTAACACCTGACGTAGATATTATGTATACCTTTCCTTTCACAGTAATATAATACACCTGTAGAAACTGTAACACCTATGAATCCAAAAGAGCAAAATTGTCTGTCTTAGTCACTGTAATACTGTTTGCCACATGACAAGACAGCTGAAGACACGGATTACATGGCAAGAGAAGTTCAATTAAGGAATCAGAGAAAAACAGTGAAGTTTGCTCAGCTGGGAAACAAAACCGAGAAATTAGCAAAGGTAGACCAAAAAAGGGATGATCAGTTAGCCCTGGAAAAATATGAGGTAATGAAAACACTTCCCCTGAAGCCAGAGGAATAGCAAAAGGTATAAAGAACAGAATATAGGATGTAGAGAAAAAGAACAAACAGAAAAAAATTCAAGATCATTACAAAGAAAAGCTCAGCCTAAAAGACGGAGAAATCTTTCTCATGTAGGATCTACAAAACTGACAATAGAACGTAAGCAAGAAGGAACAGCACCTTTTAAGAGAAGGACCAGAAAACAGACTTTTGGTCGCAGAAGAGATCCATTGATCTTTCACAATCAGCCTGCCAGACAGTAGGTAGAATTGTACAAGTCCACAACCTTCAGAAAAATACAAGAAACTGGAGATCAGGGGCTTTCCATTGAAATTCTCTTATCCCTAAAGGAAGGTGAAATTCCAATAATACCAAAGAGCTCTCCAGGTAGTCTAAAAAAACATGAGGAACCAGTCACAGGAACGTGACTCTTCCAGGAGGACAAACTCCATTTGTGTAGTAGCAAAATCACCCTCCCGCCTTCAGAACAAGACAACTGAAGACTTCTAGTTAAAGGATGGAGTAATTTGAGAAAATCTCATGTGATCTCTTAATCTGCTCTTAGGGTACCAGAACACTAGGAAAATTACTGCGGTGGCTTAAAAAAAAAAATCGTCAGTGGGAAGACGTTTGAACAGCAAGGTGGGAAGTATTAATACTGGTGAAGGTGGTAGTCAGGTAAGGCTTAGCAAGATCTGGTGTGATCCCTCGGAAACATCTGGTATTTCTGAAGCTAAAGAAGGGTGAGCAACATAACGTAGGCATGAGAACAGCTGGAACATGATGAAGAGCAACAGTAACGCAGAAACAGGAATCTCATCATGGGAGTTGAGCGAGATGGATTATGCAATTACATCGATAGACTGGTGTGAACAAGTCAGCCCTCTCTAGAAAAAAACATGGCTTATTGAGAACTTCGGCAAGATGCCCAAACTAGTCCATGAATCACTCTAGCTTTCAGCTACAGTAATTACTAAATTGTCAAATCAAACTATCCAGAAAATATATTAATCCTTCAATAAAATTGTCATGAGATGTTGAATGAATGAAAGTAGTTTAGCTAGATCCTCCAAAGAACTGGAGAGCTAATGTTTATGTATCTTTAGTTTACAAACATGCAAGGAATAACCACAAAAGGCAGTCCAGCTTAGAAGACAACTCATTTTCACTATGGTTCACCTTAAATTTAGCCAACTGTAGAGAAATGTCAGATGTGACCTGGAGAATCTGGCAAGGAAATAAAGATTAGAGGGATCTTCTTCTCAAAGAAGTTAAAAGAAGTATCGGTCTATTCTTATGCTAGATCCTCTTTGAATTACAGCAGTATATTTCTAACGTGTATAGTTCAGAGTTTGAATATCAAATATATTCTATCAAAATAAGGCAACTGGGGGAAAAAAAAGAGACAGAAACCCTTTATCTCAAAGGGAAGAGATCAGAACAAAGACATACGGAGATCCTAGCTATTTGTTTTTTATCAGTTTGATCAAACAAATGACACTACTTCCCATGCAGGCCTTGCCTCATTTGCATCCTTAGGACAGCACGCTTACGCCACTCTTGCTTTTAAAAAGGGATGTACGTAGAGACTCACTGGTTGCTCTCAGACAAGCAGATGTGGGATTCATCTCATCCATCGCACCATGTAAGGTCTGGTTATCTGAATTCCTGCT
>NW_009612269.1:74881-84733 GCF_000690535.1 Cariama cristata
GGGCAGGAGGACCACAAATTCCAGAAAGCAATTAATTTCCCCCCCGGCTGCCTCCAACGCCGGCGCTAGCAGCGGATGAGTCCTTCTCTAGATCCACGCCATCAGTCCCTCCTGCTTCAACAACCAGCTTGAAGAACTAGCACGTACTAGACAAAACAGCTTATGCACGATTAAAATTCAATGAATCCCTCACAAATATCATCTCCAGAGTTACGCCAGTGTTGAAGCAAGTCAGAATCTGAAAACAATCCAATCTTCCTGTTAAGTTTACAAGAAAAATGTGTGATTTCAGTACAACGGTAAATTCAGATGTATAATCGCATCTTGCCTTTAGTTTTTTTCCCTTAACAAAAAACATCCACCTTTTACCTGACTATGTCAATGCTCAAGTAATTAGGAAAAACTGTGGAAGTCAACATACTACTGCGTCATAAAAAATGTACAGCAAATACAATGAGTAGTTTAATGATAGCTTATCAAACATTAAAAATATTTGAATATTTTTTAGTTCAAAAAAGTTTGTAAAACCATTTTTTTTTTGAGATTGATTGTTCTTATATCTATTTACATAAAGTCTGTATCTTACTGGAGCATCAAAAAGATGTGCTTTTACAATTATTTGTTTATAAGCCTAAGCATATATGAAAAAAAGGATAAACAAAGAGAAATAAGTAACAAAAGGGGAAAAAATAAGTTTATTTTAAAAAGATGCAGAAAAACTTGACCACAAAAATAAGTACATTACAGCATATTTACCTTATTACAGATGTATCCACACCCACTAAAACACAATCTGAAAGACGAACCTTACGTTCATACTTTACTTGATACTTGTTCTGGTTTAACATACAATTTTCAATTACCAATACGCTGTCTATACCTTAATTCACAGTGTCTGCATATCATGTATCGGAAACACAGTTTCTCCTTGTGCCTGCAGGATGGAATTTCACTGCAGATCAACAGTCCCTTCTGTGAAAGGGGGGACTTTCTATAGAGGAGGTTTTGGGGTGTTCCCTCCTCCTCCACACCAGAGGCTCTGCTCTACGCATTACTCAGTACCACTCTCTCTTTGGCAACGCTTCCCTAGTATTTCACAATGACCAAATATTATCTAGAAGCACAACTGAAACATTTTAGATTTTTTAATTAGTTATTTTAGTAATTTCTAAATACATGCAATATCTCCATTTGGGTTTTTTATTATTGTGATTATTTTATTCAAACTTTTCCATTTCACCCACTGATGCTTTTTAAAACTGTAAATGATTCAGTGTCATCATCCCTTACACCACTGCACAAGGTCAGTAAAGGAATCAGTCCCACAAAGAGTTATGCGTAATACAAGTTGCATTACTTGAGAAATAGCGTATTTGTAGTTAAACCAGTTATGGACTAAAATTTTGTGGTAGCTTGTGCAGAATGTTTTTTTTAATAATCATCTTTCACATAAAAAGTCCAACCACCAGTCATGGGAAGCAGCAATATGGAGTATATTTCTGTACTTTCTAATTGTATGTTCCTACATATTAATGAAAAATATCCATTCTTTATGGAAAGGAAAATAAACTTTTAGATAAACTGTAAATTTGTCTTGTAAACAAGACTATAACAAGGTTTTATTATGTTATTCATAAGGACACAATGTTCCACAAAAGAAAAGAGAGGTATTTTGAATAGATTCTCACAATCCTGTTGAAAATTTGATTTGGGTTTGTAGATGCTGCAGTAAACTGAAAAGAAATAAACCAGAAGCAACAAAGTATTATTAAAAAACTAAAGATAACATTTCCCTGGAATGATAATCAGTATTTTTAAAAAGTTGCTCTAAATTTGAATGGTTGGGGGGGTGGGGGGCAAGAAAGTAACTTTGAAAAGTAAAATACTACCTTAATTCCACTCATTTATCCTTAATCTGTGTGGCACCATTTTAGTTGACATCCACTTTTAGTGTAGAGTTTGAAAAATTCAAATTGTAATACAATGCATATTGTACGTTACATATCAAAGGCTAAAAATTCTAGTAAAAGAAAATAGACTTTGTATATGGCGTTTACTTCACATTACCTTTCTGTGTTTTCATGAAAGTATGTACAATGAAATAATAAAATGTCAGACGTTAGGGTAACTACGTCTCTACACAAACAAGACAGTATTGACAGAAGTTGTGTTTTAAATACTGCCCTTTAAGTGTTTGGAAACAGTATTTTCATATGGCACAGTTTTAATATTAATACAGTGTCCAACAGTACATAATACTTAGTCATAAAATCGTAAGATTTTTAGTCTTCAGTGATGTTTGAAAAAGAAATTAATCCAGTGCATTAGGCAGGGGGGAGTTTTAGAGGTGGGGACATAAATGAGATAAATGCCTCCTCCTCTCACACACTGGTACGTTGTGCTGCCTATTGTCCCAGGTATACAGGACTTAGGACTGCTAACAGATGCAAGGAGCCACTTCTTTTATTTTTTTTTTTTTCTCTCCATTAAAAGCATACCTATTGGTTATTTCCATTTAAGGGATACCCTCCCAAGATTTCACTTGCAGAACCTGCCTGACAGTGTCTGTGATGTGGTCTAAGGGAAGTCACACACACTAAATACTATCCCTCCCACAGATGGGCTGAAATGCCATTTTGGCCATAAGCAAGGGGAAGGAAAAGGGAAAAAAAAAAACACAAACAAAAAAAAGAAAGAAAAATAAGGCAGGGGTGGGAAGGGAGAGAGAGCAAGCAAGCACGATGGTGTTTGTTAAACCCTTCATGGATTTCTCTCTCTCACGCACACACAAACACACGTGTTAACGTCACACTTTGGCATAGTCTGCTGGAGGAGTTTTCAGGCCTGAGCTGTTTCTGAAGGCTATATTCTCTCTAAATAATACAATTTCTTCAGCTATGTACTTTAAAAAAACACCATAAGTTTTATATCACTTTTACACATGTAAGTGAACAGGACAAATTTAGCACCTCTGAAAATATCAAAAATTCATTATGGAGTTTTGATTTAGCAACAGGATGATCCAATTTGACTAGGGAAGAACTTCAAAATAATCACGCTGTGCAGGCAAAACACTGTCACTGGGATACAACTGCAAGAACTAAGTCTCTGAAATTTCCATGGTAATGGATTTCATGACTAATATCAAGTGCCATTTTCATCTTCAGGTAGAAAAGATGTGTTTTGTTGGGTTTTTAATTAAATATTTTTAAATAAGTCCCAAAATAAAAATCACAGTAAATACCAGGAATTAGTAGGGACTACTGTAAACTCATAATTTTTGCATTTTGCTTTCCCAAATACCACTAAAGTTTACAGTCACTTTCTGTAATATTCAAGTTGTGAAGAAAATTCTTTTGTCTCTGAGGCTCTTGGCACACATAAAACCCCATGCTCTCCTCCCAGTTTTAAATGCAAAAGAGATGTCCATAAATCTGCATGAATCCAAAACTAAATTAAAAGATCATCCTAAATTGAGGTAGCACATTTAACCAAGTTTCTTTCCAAGAACTTCAGAAAGAAACCAAAGAATTCTGAGTAATGTCTCTATTAGCAAGCATTAAAACCTTTAGCGACTGATGCGTTCTTTCCTCTTCATTTGAGCATCTTAGGAGCTTGGAAGTTCTTCTTTAATTCTTCCTTTTTTTCCCCAAAAAATACTGTTTAGTCCATGCACCTTTAGGTCCTGTGGCATCTATTGCAACATCAATAATGGAATCTGGAGTCATCCACCTCAGAAATGCCAAGAAAAGGAAGTTCAGAACAGCAAAAAGAGCAAAAATACACCCCGTCACTGGGCCGCAGTGAGACATAAGTCTGTCAAGTCGCTCATCCATTGGTAAAACCACTTCATCTGCAACCCTGTCATATACCTAAATGGAGAAGAGACAGCAAGTAAGATCATAAAACAATGTTGCTTCTACCTCAAAAAAATCAGGCAGTACTTTGTTGTCAGCGTGCAAAGCAAATTATCTATTCCTAACTACTAGATGGGACAAATATTACCCCAAAAAAGCTTTGCAGATTTTAAGTGTTGATTTATGAGTACTGTTCTAGAAGTTTCATTAATTTATTTAAGGAGAAAAAGGAAAAGAAGTGTTCTATATTTTTATAAACCTCAAGAGTATTTAATTAAATAGGAAAGTTGCATAATTTGTCTCTCATGTAATATTATATAGAGAGGGTTGGGTTTTTTTAATTAATTGAATGTTCCAATCTCCTGTTCACACCAGTCATAGCAAAAGAGTCTGAACATGCAACCACTAGATTTTCAACACAAAGACAGATGAACTCATAGATGAGTTGGCAATCTTCCAAATCTCTGTATTTGAACAATCAAGCAAATCATAATAGGATACTGATTTTTATTTAAAGAAACACTAGTAATTCTTAGGAAAATTCTTAAAATTCAGTGAATGTGAAAAGTAAATATATGCTGCTGGTGACTTAATAGACATATTAACCACAACCACCAAAAAAAAAAAAATAAAGCTAGTCCTCTGTTTCATAGAACAGAAACATAAATACCCACTGCATACAACTCAAAAAAGGCTTAAAGGATACAGAGTATTTGTCCTTGAGAACTTTACAGACTTTATCCTAGGGGTAACTTAACAATGAGCTAACAACTGTCTTTTGTACAACATAAGTTCCATGCATACTTCTTCCAGTTATACTGACATTTTCCTTCACAGAAGTTTTTGGGTTTTAAAAAGGGCTACAAAGGAAACTGAAATCTAGAGCAACTTCTATAAAACCTTTGCACTTGAAATGTTCCTTGCAGTTACAAAATCTTAAAATTAATTGTATTGACGGTACTTGAAAACAATAAAATAAACTGGTTGTACATGATACTTCAAAGGACGCTTATAAGAAATACATATATGTAATATAATTACAGATGTAATTAATGTAATTAAGAAGCATGTGATTCAGCTACTCTCTTGCCTAAATCATAGGGGCTGAAGTCAGAAGCGACAGATCTCCACACGCACTTATAACATTATTGTAGTTAACATTCTACACTAACAGCAGAGTTTTTACGCTGAAGTGCAGTTCCAATTCTGAAATACAATTTCAAAAGTGTGATAATTTCTTTTCATTACATCCATTGCTTATGTAAGTTCAGCTATGTTCAGCCTACTGGCATTAAACTACCTCTCATAATTTTAAACCACTTGTTAGCACATGGCAGACAAAACTTCATCATGAATGCCATCTTTTCCTTTTCATACATCTTATACAGCATGTTTTCCAGTTATGCCAGAAAAGTTACTTAACGTGAAGACTGGAAAAAAACATACGAGCAGAAATGCAACTAAAGATCTAGGCTGTTCTTCAGAATATTTATAAGCAGTTATGGCATAGAAAAAAATGCAAATAGAAAAAAACCACCTATCTAGGGATGTATTTGGGGCGGGAGAAGTATTTTCTGAACCTTTTTATACCTGTGTGTTTGACAGGAAACACACTGAAAAAGTACACTGAAAGATTACACAGAGAACGTACATAGTCATGTTTCAAAGAAGCAGCTGTTTCAGAAATGTACTTTAAGAGAATTTAAAAGAAGTGGTTATACATACTTTCTCAGTTCTCTCTGCTACATTCCTCCATGTATAAAATGTCTTTACTTGATTATGAACAGTTTCCGGAGATGGTAGTGTTCCTGATCTGAGTTGGGCAATAGCTTTTTCTAATCCACCACACAAAGATTTCACGGAAGGTTCACATAAAATAATTAGATTTTCTGGAAGCACCTCAGGAATCCCGCCAACTCTTGTACTCACCACCTTTGAAAGAAACAAAAGAAATAACACATAGGCTGCATAACAATAAAACTGAGTGATGACACTGCTACTACACTGTTCAGATGCAGCACTTAAGAAGAGTAGGAAAAAAAAAATACAAGTGGTTGCCAGGAAGGCAAAAACCGGTACCATGCTTTGGGAATTTTACCAGTATGCGAACTAAAGGTCTGTGCCCTAGAGAAGACCTACCATAGCAGATAACCTTTAGTGATGTTCAGAATGATTCTTTGGTAGTATGATGAAACAGAAGACTTCGTCTAATGAGTCGTTTATGAGACGTCTTTCCTAAAGCTGTTTGTCATAGTACACAACTAAATCCACGTAACCCAATTTTGGATTTTCTCTCCATAGTCCCTCATGAAAACTGTTACTACTACTCCGAGATGACAGTTTTACCACATCTGCCTTCTAGTTTATGTTTTCTAGGCTACTGAACATTTACCAGAATTTCTTTAGAATTTCAGTAATTTTAATCTGAATTATCATTTTTAAAGGAAAATCAGAAACTACTAAGACTTACATTACACAATCATCTCTAAATAGCAGGCAACAATAAGAAAACTACAGAACTTCGTCACCTCTACAGAGGAAAACTGATGACAAGGGAACAATTAGCACAATTAGGTAGTAAGTACTGTCAAAGGATACTGGAGTTAAAAAAAACAAGCAAAAAAACCCCTCGCATTTTCTATACATTTTTTATATTAGATACTCTTATCGCTCTGTCTTTTACAAAAAATTTCTTTATTACTGTGAGAATCTAGATTCTTTACGGCTGTTGATTTAACTTTTTTTGAGTTGTCAATCTGAGTTGTAAATTACCCAGAAAGGGCTTTTACTGTTTTCTCTCTCTTCGACTCTTGTCTTGAATCCCTGCATGGTTTTCTTCAAGACATGGTTTAGTAGACATGGTGGCATCAGGTATACGGTTGGACTTGATGATCTTTGAGGTCTCTTCCAACCATAATGATTCTATGATTCTAAGGCAAATACCTCCTCAGTTAATGTAAGAAAACAAATGTCAGTTCTTGGTGCAGGAAGAAGACAGTTCCAGTACAATGGTTTAGTCTGGTAATTCAACATGCCTGACTGACCAGCCACCCACGCTCATGAGTCATTTTTCTGCAGCTCCTCTTAAAGTAGTGTCAAAGTAAACCTTCACGAACATCAACTACCCTGAAACTCTGTAAAGGAGTACAAACAAAATAGCACTTTGGAGAGGCAGTCTGGTTAGTTCAGAGAACTGTGAGTTAGCAGATCTACATGTTATTCCCAATTCTGCACCAGTTGCTTCTGGGAGCTTAAGCAGTTTTGGTTAACCCTTCTGTCTCAGCTTCCAGGTGATCTGTAAGTGGGGATATCTGCTCACCTTTCTAAAGGCAGAGCCTCAGATGAAATCAAATGTTACAATCACATATTATTTAATCATGAACTTTGTTTAAAACGGATGCATGTGTTCTAGACAGTTGAGATTTGTTTGGTTGGTTGTTTTTTTACCTGTAAACCACAGCTTGCTGCTTCCACAATTGCCATACAAAAGGCCTCAGTGAGGGAAGTGTTGAGAAAAATATGCCCCTGGACTAGAACATTTCTAACATCTTGGTGTTCCAAGGCTCCTAGAAGACGTACCCTGCATATAAGGGGGGAGCGGGATGGGAAAGAGAGATAGACACTAGATTTGAACTGTAATAATGCCGTATTGTGTTACACATATTCTGAAAAATCTACCAATGATTCACACTTCCATAGTGAGAGAAGGAACACAGACACCTTTGCTCCGTTTTCGCTAAATTTTTCCAGCAATGAAGAAATAAAAAGGCTCTGCTTCTTATTTTCACAGTAAAAGAAACTTCTGAAAATAAAGCTGGGAGAAGTTGCTCTCTTTTATTGGCAACTGCCTTCAAAACATTGCTACTCCGCTTTCTAGTTCTGTAAGAGAACATGGCTTCATGCAGTTAATAATTAAGATTCGTCATCCTTCCTTTGTTTAGACATATTATCTGAATTTTCAATGTGAGGTCTGATCAATCAGTCTGAGGGGGGAAAAATGGTATTTAGGATACAATGATCAGGACTTATTATTTTGAAGAGATACTGGGAAACAGAAAAGGGTGAAATAAGAATGATACTAACTAACAATTTTATCAGAGGAATCACTGACTGACGTACAGAATAGGCAACAGAAAATAGAGAAAAGGAAATGGAAAATTAAGAACCCTCTCCTTGCCACATAAAATTGTCTTTGAATAACAAGAAAACCCTAAAGAAACACACAAATGCATATGGATCACAGAAACATTTTGGTAACAAAGTGGCACCAGGGAACATGTTTATAGTACCACAAGAACACATAATAGATAAGCACTACCCTGAAGAGTTTCATACTGAAATAATAAAATAAATGACTAGCAGTCATCTTCACAAGCAGCAGTGACACAAACTAGCTGTCTAACACCTTATGCCATATGGTAGTATGTGATCCAAGCACCACAGTTTCAGAGAGGAGTATGATAAATTTATGTCTAAGTCAGCTTTGCTCTGACTCGAGTGAGGGTTCATACAGGGTCTATTTCTATGAATCATCTTGCAGAATCACAGTCCAACTCTGTAAGTCTTCAGTTAGTGCCTGGTCTATCTCCCTTGCCTTCAACAGTTCGCATCTTCTCCAGCCTCAAGTTTTTGGCGTTTTTTGGGGGGAAGAGGAGCAGGCAGAAAGGGTGTTGCTGTTATCTTCCTCACCTCTAAAGTACATTGAAGGGTCACAGACATGCATAGAACAAACCTGTCGTGTAGCTGGTATCTTTCCCGGACTTCTTCCAGTATGATTCGTTTTGGTCCTTCTCCTCCAACTAAGAAATGTAACTCTGGATATTTCTGACAGAGCTCAGGAATTATACCACTAAGCAAATCTATACCTAAGAGTAGAAAATTTAGGGCAAGTCGTTATTGTATTTGACTGTAGAACTTATCATGATATAGCCTACTGCTATAACTCTATTCAAGAGAAGAAAAAAAAAGTCTCTTGAAGACAGTTACACTGCTGAACACAAAATTCTGAAAAAATGACAACTTGTGATGTATTAGGAGACAAAAACATAAAAAAAATCACTTAAGTTGCTGTTGTTTGATTAAATAAAAAACGGTTAAAACATTTCTAACACAAGATATAGATTAGGGTCTAAATCATATCTCCAATATAAGCCAAACCTTCCATTTCAGTACCTTCAATATTACAAAACAAATACAACTCTGAACCCAACATGTGCAAACTGAAACATGCATTTCTTCTTCTTGAATGCACAGGCACAAAAGCTCAGAACCATCAGCTTACAACCCCCGTTTAAAAATCCAATCCACACCACAGGTACCTAACCAAGACCTTTATAACCATACCTGAAAGAAAAAAAAACAACCAAAATAAACTTACATTTTATCCCCCATTACCTTTTCTGTAAACAAGTCTGCTGACAACAACAATTGTTATTGTACTGTCATCCCTCCTTGACGGGTCTGGAGTGAAGTCGGTGGGATCGACAGCGTTGGGGATGACAGAGACTATCCGAGGGTCCAAAGCTGCTCGCAGCACCGTGTTTTCCTTACTGGTGTAGGAGACACAGATGATGTGGTTCGTATCACACAGGGACACCGTCAGAAGTTTGTTGGTAAGCACCGAGCTGACGTCCGCAAACCCAAAGAGCGAGTGGTCCGTGAAAACCGTTCGCAGCCCCATGGTCTTGGCATGGAAGAGGGCGTCGTGGGCCATGGCAGAGAAGGAGCTGTGGGCGTGGACGATGGTGACCCTCTCCCTCACAAGTATGTACCTGAGCAAGGGCAGGCTGTGGAACGTGGACTGGTTGTACATTACTTTCAGGGGCAAGTAGTAGACTTTCAGGCCGTTGGTGAGGTACCGGCCCCCCTTCCGGTGGCCGTAGGCGTGGGTGACCACCAGCACCTTGTGGCCCCGTTCGATCAGGCACTGCGACAGCTGGTACACGTGGCTCTCCACGCCCCCCATGTTGGGGTAGAAGAAGTCCGACACCATGCA
>NW_009612270.1:0-36555 GCF_000690535.1 Cariama cristata
TGCTACCAAAACCTTGCCACATAAACCTGATACTAAAAAAATCTATATTTAAGCCACAAGTCAAATGAAAACATTAAAAAATGTGATTAAAGTGTACAGTGTGTTCTTTATATATGTATATGTTTTCTCATTTATTTGACAGTGGACATTATTGGTGGGATATCATTTTAAAAAAAGTGAATGTAATATTCTGTCAAGCTGAGTATGTTCTCACAATGAAAATTTAACTTTGATTAGGCGTGATAGCTGTGGTTGTCAGGAACTTGCCCTCTTGCTCACGTTATGCATTAACATTTTCTGAATCTCCTACTAGAGCCAAAGTTGAATTTACAGTCTTGACATTTTCCACTGCCTTTAAAGATCCCTGTGACTAGCTATTCAAACATTTTCTGAGGCACATTGTTCCCTCCTGTTTCTGAAGTCAGAAATGATCTTCAAGTTTGCAGTTCTGAAATAAAGCACTGGATAATGCAAAGGGAAAAAAATAAAAAGCATGACTATGTCATGAAAATAACTTTTCAACTGTAGTGGACTGATGTACTAAGATGAAATTTGGAACAGAACATTATCTGTAAGTTGCTGAGCTCATTCAAAGAAATTCTGGGAAACTTCTCCTTCCTTAAGACCAGACAGCAAAAGGTGTGGAGCCACATCCTGGAGGACTGAGTCTCAAGCAAAGTAGAAAACACAAGTCAGTAAATCTGGTAAGCTTACAAGGAATTGTCAAAGTCAAGGTGTCATTCAATAAACATAAAGCTTAATTCTGTATCATTAGGTATATGGTAAAATATACTGACATTAAAGCATGAGGGTTTGTGGGGACCAGTGGTAATGGAGTGCATGAAGACGGTTCTCATGCAGAGGATCCTATTTGTCATATGGCAAGAGCACAGGACACAAAGTCTCCCAGAAAACATGATGGTGTACAGACGGCAGCCTTCAGACACGGTATGTGATTGAGAGCCACTGAGGTAGCAGTAGTAGTAGTAGTTAACAGTCTTTGTAGTCCACAACTGCAAAGGGAACTGAAGCTATAAAACCCCATCATTACCAAGATGTTTTGAGAGGGAAAGGACTAATGCTACTGTTGCAAAAAAAGTGAAAACCTATTTTGTGTAGGGATCTTACCTTCCATGACACTGCTTCATACTGAATTGGAACTTGCTGTATTTGTGTTACAGTATTTTTGAATGTTAATAATAGTATCTTGTTGATGTCCAAATAACTGAGCTGGAAATGTTGCAGGACATCAATGACATTCACACACTTTGGATATGAATTCCTTTCTTAAACATCACAACCTATTATTTTTAACCTTTATCTAATTTAAACCTATTCTTTGAGATTACATCAATGTATTTTCTAAATAAAAAATAGTATGGTTTTTAGCCTCAGATGAGCATACTATAGCTGTGTAAATGACTAACAAGATAGATCACTATATTAACTATGGAAAACAAGTAAGCAAATTTGAATGAGACATTTCTCACTACTACCACGACAAAAAAAAACCCCAAACAACAACAAAAAAATGCCAAACCCCAAAAACCCCAAACAAAACAAAGAAAAAAACCAAGAAAAACCCCATGTTGGTTATATATATATATTAATTTAAAGTTGCTTTCTCCCACATTTGAGGAAAAAGATCAAGAGTTTTTAAAGTGAAGTATTTTTTCATTAATATAGTTTGGGTCAATACAGTATTCTGATCTCAAAACTCTGCAATCAAATCATTAAAAAATTCAATACCCATGAAATATAAATGGAAAGTTTTTGTCAGATCTAGACACTAACATACAGTTGAGTCAGTGAGGAGGGGGAGGTTTGTGTGTGTATGGATGTGCACATAAAAAATATTAGCCAGATCTTTCTTTTTTTCAGGCAAAGCCACAGGGAACATGAAAGATGGTCATTCTCCTTAATTTACAAAGAGCAGATCACTTCCATGAGTATGAAAGCCCACACAGTTTCCCATGTTTTGGTTCTTACAGCCACACAGAGAAAAACTGATGCAGAAATCATACTGCCTCTTTTTACTTTATCTTTCTGCCATCATCAGTTTGCTGAGAAAAATTCCCTGTCTATGATTTTGGGCCGCCTTTATGTGGCTGCAGTACTCTTTCTCATTTAGCACAGCCCTAGCAGGAGCTGTCTTTCACTGAGTCTCCCTGTGATAAAGCTAGATAAAGTTACTGTGATGTGAATCACATCACTGGGGAAATTGCATCTGGAAATCGAACCTCCTGTGGAGGATTGAGTAATAGGGTCAGAGCAAGTGGTTCCATGTCCCATGGAAGACCACTTGATTCTCTGCAGCTTTCCCACACGTACTTTATTACTTAGTGCAAGTTGCATAAAGCGTTTCCTCTTCAGAATATTCATATTACCAAACACTTTTAAAGGAATAGCTAATATAACAAGGTGAAGAGGAAATATGAAGACAAGATGAAAAACATGACAATAAGCTATCTTTGGCTGGCATAATTTGATATAAGATCATTAAATCTACACGTTAATAACATGATTTTGATTTATGCCAGCTGGGTGTCAAACACTCATGTCTTCCCTCTGATACTGCTAATGTGCTTAGTAAACCTTATTTATAGCTTTCAAACACTACTAAAATGGAGATGTTCCAGCTATATGTTCTTGTTGCTATGTGCTTAAAGATCTTAGAGATAGTAGTAGTGACTTATAATGTATAAGTTACCAAGGTGATGGCTTTCTTAATGAACAATGGATGAAATTACTTCATAAAACATATATACTTTCAGCCTGTAGACTGCAAGTGCTTTGTTGCATCCACAGTGAATGAACCAGTGTTCATACTTAACAGCATGCTGTTTAGCGTATTATACCAGGCTGCTGGTGTATGCTCAAAGGTTTGTACTGTGGCAGCAGATGATGATCTGCAGAGAATTAAATATTTTTTCCTGGTCTAGAGCTTTCCACTTGAATATAGCAAACATAGGAACAGTTGGGTCCAGCCAACTCATGTTACATGCAGAGAGGCTACACGCAGACTCCTTCAGGCCTGAAAGCAATATTGCTGTGTTTGCATGGCACCACACTGAAGATAATAAACTCCCTCTCTCAGAAGAGTCACAGACAGCACAGCCATCTCAGCATCTTCTGTACTACAGGAAAGAAATGCCTGAGGCAGCTCGGTGTCTTTGGCTCATTCGCTAAGAGGCAATGACACTTAAGAGAAGAGCCAGATTGCCTAACTGCTGTCTAAAGGGCTTGAGGACCTCCACAGTCACCCTGGAACTTCAATAGAAATCAAAACTCTCCAGCTGAGGACCACTGTGCAGGCACAATATACTTCTGTTTCTCCTGTGTACTTCCTATTCCAGTTTATAATTCCTGCCGCGGTGTGCTCTGAGGACAGGCTTGGTGCTAGTGAGTCTGCTGCTGCATTTAGTGCAGGAGAGAAATATTATCCAGAAAGATTTTTAGGAAAGTTGTAAAGTTCTGCTAAGGGTGGATGATGCTATCCCATAGGTAGGAGTCTCACCTCCTCAGAAGCATCCTGTTCTAGAGAACTAGGATGATTATATTCTGATTTTTGCAACCCAGTGTCTCTCACTCTGCTTTTTGCCCCCAGATTTCAATAAGACAGTAGGCAATAACTTAGGTCCCACATGTGTACAAGTGAAAATTATAGTTTGAAACTTCTTTTAAGTCATTTGTCAAAGACATCACAAAGGCAGGGTTTGAACAGGGATTATAGCACTACTCAATCCTCTGGACAAACATTGAGAAAGAGTGATAGAATTCCCTGTGTAAATAGTGACAAAGAAGTCAAATATTTTGAGATACAACTGAAAAAAAAAAAATGTGTTAAGTAATATTACGTAGCAAAATTCTAGGCTTTTTTGGCTAACAGATCAGATGCAGAACACTTACTTCATTTTTGCTATCATTTGAAACAGAGATTCTGCAAAAAGACAGGCAGATAACAGATGAAACATAAGGATGAAGTACACTATTCTCACCTTAGCATAACATTACTATTTACACTACAGCTAAAAGTAATATTTAGCATTAAATAGCCTTTATCACCTGTAGACTTCCAAGTGCTTTTCTGTACACATGATTTGATAGGTTTCTTGAACGTGTCAGAGATTGATTTTTTCTGGATCCCTGACCACAGTTTCATGCATTATGCTATTGACAGACTGGCAAATTAATCCAATGTATGTGCCTTGTGCAAAACACAAGGGAAAACATTTTCATATCACATATCTTTTCCTCATTCAACCACACAATGCTTCTTCTCTCCCTTCTTGCTTCTTTGCTCCAACTCCATCCACTTTCACAGAAATCTCTTATTTTTTTCAAATAAGATAAGCTTTGAAAAGGTTTTCCTGGAAGTCATACATGATATATTTAACCAGAATACTGTTTAATAGTGTACATGGAGTTGCATTCAAAATATGCATGTAGGAAAGCACTTTTGAAAGGTTTATTAATATAAAATAAATTGATATTTTCTCAATTTTTAAAAGATAAAGTAGAATTTTAAGAATATAATAGGATTTCTATGATATTCCTAATGATAGACATAGCAGGAATTTCTGTGTCATTTTTCTACCAAAATACATGGTGTCTTCAAGCACTTAAATTACTTATCAGCTCTGAAAGTTGTCACTCTCACAATGCAGATAGAGGGAGTTCCCTAGTCCTGCAACATAGTATCTGAACACATTTACGCTATAATTTCTATCATTCATCACTCCCACTTCGCCCAGAATGGTTTCCTCTCCTCTGTAGTCCTGCTGAGATCTGCTTTGGCCATCCTGCTTTGGTGATACTGACAGTAGAACAACTCCTTTAGTGGCTTATGGACATCTCAGTTCTAGGCAGTAACAAACTCCCAAGCAGAAGCATTTGCAGAAGAAAGGTAAGGATGGAAAACTGCTGGGTGCAGTCCACATGGCACCCCTCAAAACCCCTCAAAGTTTGGACTCCCCAGCAACACTCATACAAGTGATCTAAAGTGATTACAATCATACTTTCTCCTTGAATAAATTTGACAGGTGGTGGTGGTGTTATTTTATTGTTATTTTGGTAGAAGTTCGATTCTATGGAAGATATTTTCATTGTAACTCTATATCTAATAATCCATATATTAAAACTTTTGGCAATACTATATTTACAGGCCGGTGGCAAAAGGTTTTCCATGCTTTCATTTTAAAACTGATATTCTGTTTCTTATAATTTTACCAGACTTGGGCCAAATAGACTGAGGTTCTTGTCTTAAATTTGTGTATGTATTGCACAGATGACTGCTGAGGGATATTGCTGATGTCATTGCGAGGATACTCCTCATTATCTTTAGAAGGTCAGAGGGATTTGGAGGACAAGGGTGTTCCTGAGCAGTGTCAGAAAGCAAATATCACTCCTGTTTTCAAGAAGGGCAAGTAGTAGGTAGGATCAAGGAAGTTACAGGCTGGTCAGCTTCATTTTGATCTCTGGAAAGGTAATTAAGAAAAAAATCTTCCCAGAAGCCTTTTCCGAGCATATTAAGCAGAATAAAATGAATACGAACTGTCATAATGGATTTTCCAATGAGAGATTATGCCTGATCAACCCAATAACCTTCTATGATGAGGTAACTGGTGAGATGGATGAAACAAGGTCAGCAGACGCTGTTTATCTTGACTTAAGCAAGGCTTCCAACACTGTCTTTCATAACACCCTCATAGAGAAGCTGATGAAGTATGGGCTATATAAGGACAGTGAGATGGATTAGAAAACTAGCTGAACTGGGCTCAAAGCTGTGTGATCAGTGGCACAAAGTCCAGGTGGATACCTGTCATTAATGGTGTATGCCAGGGGATGATACTGGGACCAATACTTCTTAACCTCTTCATGAACAACCTGAATGACGGGATAGAGTGTACCCTCAATAAATTCACAGATGATACAAAACTGGGAAATGTGCTTGATACACCAGATGGACTTGCTGTCATTCAGACCATCCTCAACAGACTGGAGGAATGAACTAACAGGAACCTTATGAAGCTCAACACAGGGAAATGTCAACTCCTGCCCCTGTGGAGGAGTAAGCCCAGGTTAACTATAGATTGGACGTTGACTGGCTGGGAGGCAGCTTGGAGAAGAGGACCACAAGGTCCTGTTTGACAGTAAATTTACCATAACACAGCAATGAGTCCTTGCAGTAAAGAAGGCCCTAGATGACCCTGCTTTGAGTAGGGATTTGGAGTAGATGTATTTCAGAAGTTCCTTCATGCATCAGCTGTTCTGTAAATGTTAGGATGGAATGCTCTCTTGTCCAAGAGACGAGTTTGCAGAGGACTTCTCAACAGACAAAGGTGAAGATAAATATTCACAGGGTGGTTGAAGGTGGGCAGAACAACTGAAATATGAGATACTGTATTCTTACTGCAGTCTGTAATCCTGCCTTCAGAGTACTGCCTACTGACGTGAATGCAGAGTGCTTATAGCCTGGATCTTGCTCTCTGTCTTTCTCAGGGGAATACTAACTTTGCATTCCACTTTTCCTTGCTGCAACCTCACAGCAAAGTTGACACACCTGATACTTTTACCATCTGCACAGTAAAATCACTCAGATTTCTTTGATGGGAACTGTGTAGCCTTGAACACATTAAAGATGTCTCAAATTTCCCCATGTCCTTTCACCATGATGGAGTTTAGTATTTCTTCCTCAAATAGCCTACTTACTAAATTTCTTACTTCCTGCAAATGTGGTTTCCTTAATTCTTATAACCTTGTCCTGATGTACTGCTAAAAAAAACCACTTCTTGAAATATTTTAAGCTGAAAACATATTGGCCCCTAATGCTCTAATCAAATTAAACAGAAGATGAAGTTAAGCAGTGATCGAATCAGCTGGTCTTGTTATTTGTGTAGCCAGATTACATTTTGAATGTATACTTAGGAAGATATCCTCTAGGCATGGGGGAGTACTTCTGTTAAAAACTCTGAAAAGTGCATTCAATACTGTCTCTTTTCAAGACTTTGATGTGAGTAGTCATTTAGTATACAAAATAATTGTTATTTCTACAGCTGTTGGAATCAGGTGATTACTAGAGAACCTCATCATTCTTAAAGAAAATGAACAAGTAATCTGCTAACGTTTCTGTTTCCCAAAAAAAAACCCAGACAGTGTGAACATCTGCAGAATATCTATCTGGTCAGTGAGAGGTAGAAAAAAAGGAAGAAAAACTAACATTTAATATTCTTAAGCTTCATGTTTTTAGAAAAATAACTTCATGATTTTGGAGGCTTTATTTTCTTACATAGCAACCACTTGAGATTAACAAAGTTCAATTCCAAGAAACCAGTAAATGAACAAAATTTTTTGAAATGAGATATTGAGAAACCAATTAGGTCATTTCTCTATGGATTTTTGCTTTCCACAAATCGAGATTGATTGAATTCAGATTAAATTGCAGGGAGGCATACTGAACAATGCTGCAGATCGAGTACAGCATAAAGTACACAATGTGTGCACTGGGCTTCCTGACATGCTTGCATTACCTCTATGGACAGATAAATTAAACAGTGATTTTTCTCTTCCATATCTGATTTCTTATATGCCTCTGGTCTTCCATGTAGACCAGAACACATGTGCTTTATTAAAATTGCTCATCCTTATGGTATAGGCAAAATAAAAAAAACAGGACTGTATTTAATTTTCAAGTGATTTCATGTATTACAAATATTTAGATATCATAACATAAGGAATCTCCTTACTGGATGCAGTAATTTTTGGTTCTTCATTCAATAAGCATACATTTGTTCTATACATTAATTCAATATTATAAAAATACTAAATAATGTAATACCACTATGATACAGGAATACTAGTAGTATAATATAAATTACTGTAATACTATAAATTCATGTAATTTTTCTTCTTGTTAATTTTTGGCAGAAAATACATAATTCCATTTTTTAAAAAATCACCTGGATCATATAAGAATCTGCATATGCCAGTTATCAGACTATCAGGTAACTCCCCTTTCCACCGGTATTTTTTTGCTCTTTTTTTTGAATGTCCAACATCTTATGAGTATTGCTGCAGATTTTTCACATGCTGGTCTATCTAAAGCCTTTAGACATATTCCCATAGCTATTTGAAAACCTGCAGGAAATATCTGTCTTAAGAACTCATGAAGCTATCTTTTAAAGAAAAAAAAAATAAAAATTAGTATCGTTCTAGCTTTAGAGCCTTTAGATGTTCCTTGTCTGCAGGCACTCTGTGCTTCGGATTTATTCCTGATATTAACCTCTCATTCTATAAACATCTCTTGTCTTAAAAGAGGAAAAGCAGAATTTTCGTATAAATCCAGGAGATCCACTGTCAAAGGAGTCTTAGCCTTTACTTTGAAATTGGTCTATGGAAAAAAAATCTTTTCTACAAGCACCTAAAGCCAACTGGCCTGAAGGAAATTTAATTTTTCAATGGTAGCAAAGTGGCAAACTGGGAAGATTACGGAAAATGCTCATCTTAATCTAGTTGCAAACTCTATGGTCTTTCACAAGAAACAATCACAGTTCAGGAACCAAATCAAGAAGTGTTATAAAAATTGACTGTAAGAGACTTAGGGAAATATATTTTTCTTTACAGTAAATTAAATTAGTATCCTGAGATCAAGAAATAAACCTAATGATTGAAATGGGAGGCATACAGAATGGCTCATGAAAGAATACTCTTCTTTAAATACAGCTGCAGTGAGTTGACACAAGGAAGCAGCATGTGGATGGCATTAAACTCATAATTATAGACACCTACAATTTGCATTAGCATGTGAGTTTGGTATCTTGGCTCCCATCACTGCCCCCCAGGCAGTTCCCTCACTATATGCATCTCCTTTCATCTGGGATGGTCTAGAACATCTAGGACATCTGCAGATGTCACTCAGGACTTAGAGAAGTCCTATGCCTTACTGTAATGGTATCTGAGGGCCAGGGAGATGCTGGTGGGTATTTTAAATAACACGGTATGTCTATGAACACATAGCTGAACCAAACCCTTTAAATAGTATCACTCTCTGAGATCTGTTGAATTTTTTGAGCAGATCTCCTTTGGTTATGATGAGAAAACAGATCTCCCCATCACAAGCGGGCAACAGCACTCAGACATATAAAAATATAAGTGTCTAAGAATTTAGAGCTGAATGTTGCCCTTTACAGATACTATATTAGTATGATTTATTTGCAAGAGCATTGACCAGGTGGCAGAGGGGGTCCTTGAAAACTTTTCTGTGAAAACCAGTCCTCATCTTCCTCTATTTGATTATGGGAAACCTTGAGTGAATCAGTAAGAACTTTTTGTGGTTATTACCACAAATAGGAATTAAATTTTTATATATGTTTTAGATGTGTGTTTTTCTACGGTTATTTCATTGAAGAAACAAATAAAAGTTTAACGATTGAACTCTTTTGGGTTTTTTTACCATGTTGTTGTCCTAAGCAACAAAAGAAGACTCATTAGTAAGCATATGCCTTGTTTGTTTTGGAACTGTAGTGTTAGTTTTGTTTTTTTTTTTAATGTGTGCATATGCACATACATATGTAGAGGTCTATATATATACATGACAGTGAGCTTGGGTTTGGAATCTGTTTTACATTTTATTGAAAAATTAATTTTTTCCTCAAAGAGTATTACCAGCAAAGTATTTTTGTCCATTTCCAATTAAAACTTTTACTATTTTGTTAAGTAATATTTTCACTGTTTTCTCTTTGAATAATACCCTTCTGACCCTGTGTTTAGTGATGGCAGCAGCTGTGAGGTTGTGCAGAAAAAGTGATAGGTCTCATTTATTTAAATAAACTACCATGAAAGTTTAGGGATTATTCTGCCTTTGGTAATTATTTGAAATCCAGCAAAAGTAGTACTAGTTAGATTTAGCTAATTAATCTTCATGTCTTTCATTAGTCACAACTCATTTTACATCAAAACGAGCATCCAGCTCTCTCCCTTGGTTCAGCGGACCAGAGTGTTGCCTTTTGGGCCTGAGGAGCAGATGCAGACGTTAGCTGTGTAGCATATAATCACAGCTCCAGGTTGTGAATGTCAATGGTACTAGAGCTGCGCTGAAGAACGCCAAGTGAGGTGGCCTTTCTGTAACAGGAATACCTTTGAGATGTACTTGTTAGGGGAAATCACCCAAGAGGGGGAGGACTAAGAAAAGAGAGGCTTAATCCCATTGATAAAGTGCCATCAAATCCCATTCTCTCAAGGATTTAAAGAGATAATCCCAGACACCCCTATTGAAGACTTTTTCTCCACTTGGTGATAATGCTACCAGGAACTCCCTCCAGCACTGTGATATTGCAATCATGTGTCAGTTTAGCTGCTTGTCTGCTTAAATTTATGGAAAGCTGTTTGTAAAAAGCACAACATTCCCTCACCCTCCGAATACATAACAGATGCAAAAGTACACTTGAGGGTATATATACTAGGAAGACTAAACTGTTCAACTTGACACATTTAGCTTGTTGGCAATGTGCTTTGTTTAAATTAAAAATAACACTTTGCTAAAGATGATGAAGCAGGCTGCTGTGTTGAAAGAAAATATTAATCATAGTTATTTTAGTGATTTGCTCTTTATTAACATTGTTGCATTAGCAGCCTCAGGCCCAAATCCAGATCGCTGCCCCATTTGGTAGACCAATGCATATTAAAATACTACTGAATTAAAATACACAACATTTCCTATACGCCAACACATAATAGATCTGGTCCCTTCTCCAAGGAAGCTGACTCTGCTTTTTTTGTTTAGACTGTAAGGTTTCTGGTAAAGGGATGGTTTTCATTTTGTTTGTACGGCAGAGGAATACTCACTAGTCATTAACAAGGTGAGAACAATCCCAGTGCTGCCACTCCTGGGGTTCTGGTTTCACTGGTGGGAGAGAGCTGTGCCTTTGCACAGTGATCTGTGGCACCAACACAGTTGCACCCACATGTGTGTGTGTGTGTGTGCAACGGGTCAGTGCCACTGGAGAAGATAGAAACATTTCACACAGGATGTGAGAGAAGAGACAGCTTTGGTATATTCACATGGGCAAATAACGCAACAGAAAATGATAAATAAGGTGGGTTTTTTTCTCATGCCTGTATTCCACATTAATTATTTTAAACATTGGCTATCCCTGTTGGATTTTGCTAGGAATCCATGAGCTAATCCTCAGAGCACTGGTTTTGCATTTACTTTTGGTGGTTATAAATAAGAGTAAATCCTGCTGATTCACTGATTTTATTCCTGATAGGGGCTCAGAGTCACACATGAGGTTTGTTAACCAGCCTCTCTTCATTTCGTTTATTGTATTTAAGTAGTTTTTATTGGCTTTTACAAAAGACTTCATCCTAACTCTGCTAATGCAGCTGTATGGCTCACCTCCACAGATGTGGTGGCAAATTAGCAGTACTTGTGAGGGACCTGTTCTGGGTGGTGCTTCTTGATGGTGCTGTTCGGTGCTGCTGGTTGTGGGCAGAGCAGGGAGCCTTACAGTTTCACAACTATAAAGGTTTTCAATTAAAAAAAAAAAAAGAAAATAATAATGAAATTTTTTTTTTTATATTTGAAAAGCAGGAAGTTTTTTCAAATATTTCATGTGAAGCTATATGCAAAGCCCTCTAGGAAATTCCAGGAGAGTTTCCTTGTGAGATTTATATGCTCTGATTCTGCTTGGGAGATAAATACTATCAGCAGATTTTATTGTCTCACAGGAAAGTGAAGTGTTTCTATCTCAATGTAAAACTAGAAACCTGCAGGTTAGACAAATACTGCAATTCTGAGGAAAAAAAAGAAAACCAAACTTTTATTACCCCCTAAACTTCTGGGGGAAAAAAAAAAAAAAAAGCAATGCCTTCCTCTAAAATGTTGTTTAAGTGGGAAGTGTGGGAGAGTGTCTCTAATGTCTCAGCAAATGCAGTATTTATCTCCTTTAAATGAAAACAAGAATGGTATTCCTTGTTCTATATCTTAGTGATCAGAGTTCTACCTTGGGATTTTGCCCTTCTTCCTTGAAAAAAAAAAAAAAAAACCAAACTGAAAACTCAGGGGAAAAAAAAAGTCTAATCTCTGTCTCTTTTTTCTAGTTCATATTCTGGCTTAATTCTTTTGAGTGAAAATGGATAAATGGCTTCACTTTTCTGTTTCTTTGTTTTTGTAAACATCTTACAGGTGAAATCTTCTGCAAGAAATCACAATTCTGATTGAGGTGCAAAGGGCAAAATTGTGAGAGTCTGAGTACTTCACTGCTGCAGAACCATCTTCCTCCCAGAGTGTGTTTTTGCTCCTGTCTGCAGAGGGTAGGGATCTATCTATGGTAATGTATATGTGCCTGTCTGTTTAACTAACTATCTTTCATTTGCTTACATTTGTTAGTGATAGTACTGTGATTTCAATAAAGATATTGCATGCTGCCCAGTTTCAGAAACCTGCTTTGCTCTGAGGAGATCAAAGACTAGACCAGAAAGTTTATATTTGAGTCTAGTAACATGACTATTTTACTTGTTTAAGTGTTTTTCTCCTAAGTAAACATCTCAACCACTGTGCTATACCTGTACGTAGAAGCACAATTCCTGGACACAAGAAGAAAACATAAAGATAAAGCTTTACTCATCTCTTCAGAAATCTTGGAGTCAGTTACACTAAATTTCTGTTAGACTGTTCTGGTGGCAGAAAAAGATGATGGCAATAACAGCAAAAGGACACTTTGGTGAACAATATAGAGACAAGGTAGGGGATCTATAATGTAATATATCCAAACATCTGGGAAAGCCTCGTCCAGAAGACAGCAATAAGTTGATATCTTTTAAGCTTGTCGAAAGTCAGAGTTTCTTTTCCACAGTAAGTCTTCATGTATGTAGAACAGTAGCAATAACAAAGAGCAAAGCTAATGGATTTATTGGGTGGGTGGGAGTTAGAGAAACAGAATTGAGTCAATGTCAATGTCAGAATGTCATTTCATAGATCAAAGTAGTCTGTGCCCGTTTGGGGATAATGTGGTTCGTGCTAGATAATGAAACATATTTTGAAACAGAAAGAGATTTCAAAATGATAGCTGAAAAATCTAAACATTATGTTCCAAAATTGCCGAAATGTTCTGTTGCTTCAGCTATGTTTTCAGACCCATTTTTGTCAAAATTGACATACCATTTCAGAAATGCTGATGCTGATGAAATGACATTTTTTGGATGATAAATGCTTGGAAACCTTGGAAACCTTTAAATTGGTTTTACTGTGACTGTATTGTATTTAACTACTGATCTTTGATCCCTGAGGTCACAAGGATCAACAGAAATTAGAAGAGACCTTCCCAATAGTTTATGACAACTGCTTATGATCCCAAGGGCTTGCTACTGCACCGATCATTTTCCATGCACAGGGCTGTCCTGGCAATGTCTTCTTCACCTAATAAATCAAAGTCATCTGCTGATAAATCATAGTCTTCTGATGATGAAAACAACCTGAAGCAGCACAGTATCACTCTTTGGCAACTCTTTGGAAGGAAAATTCTTCAGAAATTTTGTCATCTCAGTTTCTGATGAGATTAAATGAATTTTTAAGATGTTGCATTTTGATGTATTCTATTATTCCTAAAAGTAACAGAATTGGGTCTAGAGAAGGAATATGTGAAGTTTAATTTAAAAAGCTGCTAAACACTGCACAGTGGCTGATTTTCAACATTTAGTGTACTGTGTCCATTGATCAAGGCTGCCTGGGCATTGGTGGTGTTCTTGTGGGAGGGGGTGAGTAACTACCTTTGGATACTTGTTTTGTGGGGTTTTTGATTTGTCTTTCTGTCACTTACTGAACTGTTTTTGTCTTGACCCATGAGTTTTATCACTTCTTTTTTTCCTGTTCTCTCCCTTGTCCTGCTCAGGAGTGGGGTGGATGGAGGGCTGTGTGGTGCTCAGCTGCTAGCTGGGGTCAGTACACCACACTTAGATATTTTCTTTCATTTTAAATGCCAAAAGTTTCTCCTACACATATCAGAGTGCTGCACACATATCAGAGTGTTGCAAATTAAGAAATAAAAAAAATTATCTGAATTGCAACACAAATAAATATCAAGCTGATTAAAATTTTGGGTTTATTATTAGCCATAAAGTCTCTTGAACTGTAATAGTAATAAAAAGAAAGGGGTTTAGTTTTAAACAGGAGTAGAGATCTTATGTTTTCAGGGGTCAACAGAGTCACCAAATATATTTTCACATAAAATCTTATGTCTATGAAAGTAGAGGAACAAAAGCCATAACAAAATCCTAATCTTAGCTGTATTTTATAATTTGCTTTATATATATATATATGTATATATATACAAAACCCAAACAGTTCAGCATCTCTGGGAGTTTTGTGAAGAGTAAGAAACACTGTTTCCACAGCCTGCCTTTGCTGTCGTCACGCTGCATCCCAGGGAGGGACGGTGGTGTGCTCTGCTGAGGTTGTATTCCGGTGACTAAATACCCTGCAGGGGCTCAGGGATGGCAGGCCCTACGCCAACGGTGTGGTTTGTGCTGGTGGGGCTGAAAGTCTGTCTGAGGTTCTGCAGCGTGATGCCAGCAAGGTGCTAGAGAGGGGTTTTGCAAGCTGTTAACTAGCATGGGCATCCCAGCAGAGCTCTGTGGCGTAGCCGCAGCCTCATAACTGTATGTCCTGTGGGAAACTCTGCTCATTGTGTTCACCGTAACATTAAGTGAAAGCAATCAGCACTCAATCTTCTGGGGAAAAAAGAAAAAGAAGTAATAATTAGGCTTGTTCTTAAAAGCAAATTACATCTATAATGTAAAACTGTAGCCACACAGCAGTATAATTCTATGCAAAATTAGTCTATGAAGTTAAATTAACAAATGAATGCTATTACATGTTATATTGCATATTATATCACATAAGAAGTATTTTGTTTCTTTCTATAAAGAGACCCAGTTCATAAAACAAGAAATATACTTAAAAGTTCTGGTATTGCTGATGGAAAGTAAGTTGATATAAAGTAACTGAATCAAAAAAGAGAATAAATCATACCTATGATTTTTGTCTCTTGTTATTTATGTTCTTCTTCTAAAATTCTAGAGCAAATAGTGGTGATCTATTTTACAGTTACCAATAATGGGGCTCCTGTTCTCTTATTTTCTTTTTACTCATCCCAAACAAAAATTAAACTACAAGAGAGACTATACTAAGCTATTTCCCAAGGTTTAGTTAGTCAGTTCTATTGATATGGGTGGAATACAAGAGGTGGGGGCAGCCTTCATTATATGTGTTTTAAACATGCTTCAGAAAAGTGAAAAGTTAATGTCATGTTCATCATATAGATAGGGAGCTAAGGCACATAGAGTAAAGGTGTTCAAAGGTGTGTGTTGCAGCATTTAATTATTTTTTTTCAGAGCTACTTAAGCTTGTAAGTCATTATGCTTGACTTAAAAATAAGAGAGAAAAAAAAAATTAGGCTCCTAATTATTTCAAAGCTATTTCCAATATTTATTGTAAATGTAAAAATATAATAAAAGTTAAAAAATGGAAGCAAATGTCATAAAATACAGTAAATGTTTTATAGTTTTTTTTGAGAATGCAGAACAGATTTTTGAATGTCACAGATATTTGGAAACAGATGGCTATGTGTACTAGAATTTTTTTCAGGATTGGGTTTCTTAGAAATAATAGATGCTCAAGGTCAGGTGTACTGCGCCTCTGAACAGCTCCTCTTGGAGGAAAAAGCGGGTGTATGTTTATCCTTCCTCCAGACAATGCAATGTTGTTTACATGTTCCATATTTAATTTTTAGCTTTATTTTCTGGAAAGAAGTAGCCTGTGCAATCATACTTTCTTTTTGTTTATCTACTCTCAGAAGTTTTGAACTTGGTGCAGCCTTTCAGACAAAGTTAACAGTAGTGGAACACTAAGGGCACTAAAACCCACAAAGTTTCAATAAGTTTAACGAAGATGCATGGCCAGATAGAGAGGGAAAAGCTGAATATAATTCCAGTAGAAGGTTAATAAAAGCATCCTTTTCCAGATATAAATTTATTTTCATTAGTTTGTTGCTGATAGAACTGCTTGTTACTAAACCAACTCATCCCTTTGCTTTCGATGAAATAACATCAAACTCTTCTCAGAAAACAAAAGCCAATAGGTAGCATGTTTTTACTATAGACAGCAGTATAAATTGTAGGTTTAGCTATTTAAGGTGTGTATGATCAACAAAACACAATTTTCATTAAAGTTTTTACAGTCTGTCTTACCTCTCAGAATGTTGAGGTCCAAAACCAGCAACATTAACAGAGAATTCAACTGAATGTAAATTCAGCCCTGGCATATGGCCTACATACCTGAGAGGAGCCCATACCAGTTGTTGATCTGCTACATATATGAACACCTAAGAGGAAAATTCACCTTTCCTGAGTCCCCAGTGGACTCTGCCTGATGCCACGGGGAACATGGGTGCAGGACTGGGGCAAGCACTGTGTTCTGGAGGGGGAAACCACACAGGCATCTGCAGAGTTGGACTGTGCCTTAAGTCTTTCCCAAATTCTGCACTTCAACTTAAAGGAAATGAAATATCAGCCTGTCATTCTTGGTAAAAAACAATGTATTTCTTTTTTTCTTTTTGCTATGTTTTGAAGCATCTATGTTGCTATGCAATTTAAATAATTAGTCTAGTTCAAGTAGGGCTTTCAATGGTTTCAACTTTGTAAGGAGATATATTTTCCTAATTACTGAAATCTTTAGACACTTAAGAAAAAAGAGTAGTCAACCATTATGAGGTATTCAGTTCATTATTTTCAGAAACACACAGAATTTTATGGATTAGTGGTTACATTTCATATACTGAGACAGGTAGTTTACAAATGAGCCTAGATCTGACATCCGTGTAAGACAACGGAATGATGCCTGTTGCTTATCTACAGAGAAAAAGATACAGGCAATAAAAGTGTAAGTGATTATTTACCCTCTGACAAACATTTGAATTTTACTTCAGAGGAGTAGATAATGTTTCAGATAAATAGAATCTTTATTGTTTCATAGAGAATATCTTGAACCCAGGTATTCATATTCTTTCATGTATTTCTTACTGGGTTTTGTTTTTTAGTTTTGGGGTTTTTTTTATGTTGACATAGAAATATCTTGAGATATGATTTTAGGATATTTTGAATTGCATTGCATTATTTAGAGAGAAATTACACCTCCTGAGGAACAACGGTAGATGGGGAGCCCCAGTGACACCCAACTCATCTGTTTCTGGGGCATTGCAGGGGATGAGCCTGTGGCCCAAGGGCAGGGAGGAGCCTCAGTGACCCCAGCCAGTCCTCACAGGGCTCTCCCAGGGAAACCTCATCCCATGGGCCACGGGACACCTGTCACCATGAGCCGACATGAGATGGTCCCCAACACCCCACAGACTGAGGGGTCACTGCCATCGAGGGGATACAGCTCCATATGGGGTGCAGGGGAAGGTCATTCCAGGATTTCACAGGATTTACTGTGGGTTGTTTTAAGGACAAACCAAGGGTGGGGAAAGGGAGGGATCAAGGTAGTTTGGGGAGGAACAGGTGGGAAATAAAGAGATAAGCTAGTTGTGTGCAAGGAGACACTGCTCAGTGCACCTGGCCATGCTCTGTGCCTTCTTGACGATGTCCCTGCTCAGTGCAGGCAGGTTGGATTAGATAACATTTAAAGATTCCTTCCAATCCAAACCATTCCACTATTCTATTATCAACACAGTGTGTCCTGGCTTCTCACCAAACCCCATTCCTAGCTATTTTCCCAAGTGAGTCAGAGTGGTCCATGTGTCCGTGGTGCCAGAGACTGGAGTGAGCACAGGTGTGTGAATGAGTGCTAGGAAAGGTCCCACTGGATGAGATGATGAACAGGTAATGTGGGCTGGGGTCTGGAAAGGGGTCTCTGAGGGTGCAGCCACAGGAGGAGCTGGCAACTGGAGAGACCGTGGAGTCTGGGGGTGCACTGCGTGCATGTATTTCTGTGCAGGAGGCAACTGGAGTCAGGAGGATCCAGGACCAGAGGCTGGATGGACTGGTTGTCCAAACTCAGTTACTGGAAGGATCCACAGTGTCTGTGTGTGTGTGTACGTGTCTGTGTGTACACACTAGTGAGGCAGCCTGTACTGGAGAGACTGTGGGGTCTGGGGGTGCACTGGGAGACCCACTTGTGTGTGTGTTTATGCAAGAGTGTCTGTACCTGTAGCTAGAGTGGGGCTGTGGCCTTGAGGGCTCGTATGCCCATATAACAGCAACAGAGGAGATTGGGATCCAAGGGCGGCTGCTGGGTAGACTGACCGTCTGAGCCCAGCTACGGGAGCTGTCCACGCTGTACATAGATATATATATCCCCACTAAGAGATCTTCATCTTGCTCAGCTAGAATAGGACAGCAGGATGAGACCGTTGGTCCTGTTGGTATTTCTGTGACTACTCTGTGTTTCTGTGTTGATCTGTGTGGCTGGCTGTGAATATATGTATATGGGTGGTGTACACGTGCTCCATCCGTGTGTCTACTGGGAACACGAGCTCAGCCTTGCTGCTGGTCAGACCTGGGGGCAAGGACGTGCTACAACCTCATGTCTATCAGGCCACCAAATTCATCCACTAACGAAGAATACATTGTAGGACTTTAGTGTTCTGACATTTCGCCAGTTAGCTTTTATTTCCAGTGAGTTTCCAAAACGCAGTCAAAATACTTTGGGCAAATCAGTATGGAAAGGTTCATACTTCGAATGTTTTTAGTAACTCCTAGAACTACACAGTCCTTAATTGGAAGCAGATAAATTTGTTCAGATTGTTCTTTTGTAATTTTGTGCACTTTGTACATCTTAATATTAATGTTGCTGATCTGTCCAATTCAAAATAGTTTTTCTCTAAGGTCACAGAATCACAGAAGGGTTGAGGTTGGAAGGGACCTCTGGAGGTCATCTGGTCCAAATCCTCTGCTACACCAAGGACATCTAGAGTCAGTTGCTCGGGACTGCATTCAGGCAACTTTTGCATATCCTCAAGGATGTAGGCTCCACCACCTCCCTGGGCAACTTCTGCCAGTGCTTGGTCATCCTCATAAATAAAAGTGTTTCCTAATAATCAGATGAGCCTCCTGTGTTTCAGTTTGTGCCAATAGTCAGTCCAGTAGTAAACTGCAGACAGGAGTGTGTTACACAATAATAGCAGTAGTTATCTACCTAACTGGTAGATAGGTAATGGAAGCCTGATATTTCCATAGGCATATTGTGTTATGCAAAATACACTTGCCATGAGATGAGGAACTTGAGGTCAGTTCCAAATTATTTGCCCTGGGTGCTTCAGCTTTTATATTATGCCTATTCTAAACAGTCGACTATAGAAGTTGAAGCATTGCAGTCCAAAAAAAAGATTTCAATCATCTGGGGAAAAGGGACAGGGTTTTTCTTATTGAAACACAATAATTTCACCCAGGAAAAAGCAAAATGTGTGTTCATGCAAAATATTTTGATTAGTATTTTCTGACAGAAAATTGTTACATTGGAAATACTTTGCTTTGTTTTGATTCTGTTACTAAACCGCTGCTGATAACACACCAGTGTTTTGTTTGTGGGTGAACACTGGTGGTACAGCATCAAGGCTTTCCCTTCATCTCACTCTGCCATCCTCCTCCCAAGTGAGTAAGCAGGGGTGAGCAAGAAACTGTGATAGGACACAGCAGGGATCGATGACCCGAAATGGCCGAAGGGCTATCCCATATCATATGATGTCATGCTCAGTGACAAAAATGGGGTGGAGGGATGTTTGTCTTCCTCCATTGCTCAGACACTGGCTAGTCATTGGTCTGCTTGTGGGAGGTGGTGAGTGATCACCTTTGCATCACTGCTTTTTCTTTTTTTCCCTTCTTTCCCTCACTTATTGAACTATCTTTATCCTGACCTAAGACTTTTTTCGCTTTTGCTTTTTGCATTCTCCCCCATCTCATTGGTGAATGAGCAGCTATGTGGATGCTCAGCTCCTTGCTGGGGAGCGAACCCAACACAAATTTCCGGATCAAATTGGGAGTTTTCCATAAAGATAATTTTACATACACAAATAATTGCAGCTTCTTGAAAACCTTAGGTCTTTAAAAGCATGTTTCTTATTTTAGCATTTGTGTTGGAAAATTAAATACACTAACTAAACAAGAATATTTAATTTTGCTAAACTGACTTAATTTTATTATAATTTTAGCAATACAGTTTCTTGTCATTTGTGGGGATCAAGTCCAGAATCACTGTCTCATGACAGATGTGCTTTGCACAAGGCTCCCTGCGCACAGCAAGAACCTGGTACTCCCATACTGCAGTCACTGTTGTGCCTTGCTGCCGTATAGAAAAAGGCAGTTTAGTATTGAACAGACTTGCAAGAAATAGCTGAATCCATATCAGCCACCTTTAGATATGTGTGATGGGTGTGATGACAGTGAACTGGTCCCTTTGCATTTGTTTTATGGTCAACACAGAGGGAGGGTGGAAAACAGCAACAACAAAAAATCATTTTAGGCTCTCATTCTGATGCAGATGTTTAGAATAAACCAAAGAACTGCTCACTAGCATTGCCTATTTCTGTCAGCTACAGAAGGAATATAAAATGACTCATATGAAGACTAAAATTAGGCTTGATGAATCCCAGCCTCATTTTTACAGGGAATTTGCATTTAGGGAATGCACAGATATTTCACTTCAATTAAAATACCAGAATTAGGTTCTTTACAAGAATTTGTATTCCACAAAATTGTTTTGAATTTGCCTCCTTCTTTGTATTTTAGGACTAAAAAAGTTTGAATTTTTTTCTTTTAAAAGTTGAATTTCACTTAATACTGTTAATTATGGCTTCATTCTTGTACAATATTCCCCTGCCGTTAATTTTTGGAGGCTGTATCTAGACTATGGTGTTTCCTGGGATTCCCCACTTAGACTGTGGTGGAGATTTGGCGTACTGGACTGGGCCAGAGGATGCTACAGTTCTGGGCTCTGTGCAAGAGGCCAGTAAGGACTATCCACTGCCTCAAACCAAAAAAGTAAGTATGAAAATTTAAAGTCTGTAGTGCTTAAGTGAAATGAACTGTAACATTTTAAGTGTGTACTGAATCAGTAATACCTTACATTTGTCCTTACAAAAGAAACAAACAATCCTAAAATACAATGTAGTAGTATGCAAAGTGTATTTCTTTGAGGAATATGGGTACATAAATTTCTATTTTAATTAGAATAAGTCATAGGTTCTGTATTTTCTTTTGTGACAGAGACTTTCTTATTCTATTCATAGAATACATTATTTTTTTACCCAGTTAGATAAGAAATAACATCTCAGCATGGCATAAGTGATCTAGAATTATATTTGAAAATAAAGCTTTTAAATTATAATTATGATCTGAGAATTAGTTTTAAACTGTACTTCACAGTTGTTTTTTTTTTTTCATACAGGGAAATAATTTTGTCTTTCTGAACTTTAGATTATTTAACTATGTCAGTGGAACACAGCTCACTTAATAGTTTCTCTGCACCATAAGGAACATTAATGCCCTCCCCAATCCAGTCCCTGGGTATCACAATGGTTTTGTGAAATAATTTATTTCATAACAGTCTTTATGATATTAAATTTGAACCTACCCTTCATGTTTAAAATAGATTCCAGAAACTCAATTCTCTTATAAATAGAAACATTTTCCCATTTCCCACCGTAACTTGATGTCTGGTTCACTCAGTTCTTCTACTGATGAGCAGTTTAGAGGTTTTCCCCCTGTGTCTGCAGACCCCTGTGTATCTGTGCACTACTTTGAAAGACAGTGGAAGGGGCATTGGAGAAAAGCCTGTTCATATTTCATGTACTGAATAACACCCACGTGACTTTTGCCAACCCATCAAAAGCTCCTAAAGAAATGTTAGATGTCTGCAAACTGGAAAAGGTTTGAAAACATTGGATCAGCTCAAAAATAATTCTGATTCTCTAGTACTTACTCCAAAGATTTGCTTATAGGCAATAGTTATATGCTCTTTGGGAATTAATGTGTTTTAATATTTTTTTGTCTTGTAAAAGAGGAAGTCCAAATCCCTGACCTCCCTGTTTGTCTTTCTTGGACTATCAGTCTGATTTAATCTTTCTGGAGCCTAAGGATGTGTCTATTCTGATGAACAGAAGAAAGATAAGGAGCAGTCCCTGGCTGTGATGCCACGTAGAATTGATTTGCTCATGTCCCTGCTGTGCCAGGGGCAGCCCCTCCATGGCAGGATGGCTACCTCCACAGGTATACACTGCCCCTTGGCATCTTCAGGCCCAGCTAGTGCCTCTAAAACACAAAATTATTAACATGTGTGGCAGTGGTAGTAGTGGGGATAATTTCAAAGTGCCTGAAATTATGCAAGGATTATATTGCAGTTTATTAGGGAAAAGTTTTTATAGCATGAAAATGCAAATATGGCTTCTATGAACTGACATATGGCACAGGTAGGAGTACTCAAAGGTACAAAACTGGTTTGGATAATATTGTAGGACTACAGAGAACTGTGTCAGGTAAACCTTGTGTGGTTGTACATACATAGCCTTATGGAGACAGAACCTGGATGGCACCTATCTTGTGGAAATGGTGCTGAAGTGATACAGGACAGAGTCAGAGAGTGAGCTGGGAGTTAAGCAGTGTGGAGAACCAAGTCTGGCACTTAAACTGTTTCCTGACTGTGTTACAGCTGTGTTATAGGTAATGTAGATGTATATCAAATAACTAGGGTATGTATTCCAGGTGAAATCTTGTCTGCGATTGCTGATTCCTTTCTAGCACAATTTGGAAAAAATATGACATTACTGCCAAGGATTTGTCTTTATGATGACTTTGTCATGATAGTGGCTCACTGTTATCCTTCAATTGACTAAAATTTTAGGATTCCTTTCTCTGTCTCTCTCTCTCTCATATGCCAGATAAATTAGAATTATATGCAGAAGTGTTTTAGTCATAGTTACACTCTAAAACTACAGACACTCACATGGTTACTTCTAGGGCATGTGTTGTGTTTTCTGCTCCTCAAATAGACTTGGGATATAGGGAATTAAAAATATTCTTTGGGCCTTTCATTGCTTCACTAAACCATATGTGTGGATGTTTGCTGAGATAAAGCTAACACTGGAAATGTTCCCATTATGGTCAGATTTGCAAAATACCAATTAAAAGTCGCCAAGCAAATGTTGACAGGTTTTCACTGGGAAAAAATAAAGTATTGTGTAATCGCATCACTGAGCAGGGCATATTTAATAGGAATATTAGGATGCTAAGCCAAAAAAGAGAAAAGAATTTATAATTTCAGCAGACATCAGAACTGCTGTGGTTGTTTAGGGGTGATACACAGGGTTAACTGCTTTGAACTGCTGAAGTAGATTAAATGTAATTCTATAGCAGTAAAGTTTTGCAAAGTTCATCTGATAAGCTTCCAGTTTATGGCCAAAATGTATTTCATTAATCCTGTAGAACAGGCCTAGTCATAACTAGACACCCTTCAAACTCCATTTAAAGTCAATAGAAAGAGCCCGCGGAAAATTACTCATTCGCTTGGGATTCTGCATCTCAGTCTGAAGGTGCCTGTTTCTCTGAACTGATCATAGAAGTAACCTACAATAACTAGCCCCCAGACCTGTCTAAACTGAGACAAATCAAGAGACAGGTGCATGACCATGTGCCTTAAATTATTATATTTCACTATTTTTCTATATCATCTGTGTTTTCTTCTGTAAAATACATTCTTATCTTGTGGTATGTTAACAATGCTTCCAAATGAACAGTCATCAACAATCATCATTAACATACTATTTTTCTGCAAAAGTTATCAGTTATTTTTTTCTACAAGAAAAAATTATTACATAAAATTGGTCCCAAGATGTTTTCTAAAGTAGCTCCACTCATAATGTCAGTCCAGTCTGCTATTTCTTTATCCTGCTAAACTCATTACATCTTTCTACTCTTTGCTACCCAGGTCCAAATTCTTGCCCATCTTCCTTTGCCTAATTAATTATTTACCCAATGAAAACTGCTCCATTGATTTTATATTATTTTCCTTTTTTTTTTCTATGTATGTGATTTTTATTTCTTGCAAAATACGTCCTAAAAGCTTGCACATAGTTGAGGTCATGCTCTTCTCTGATGGTATAGCACCTTTAGAAATATTATTAAAAGCTTAACTACTGCATTTTTTAATTCCTGTGTTTATTCTTACAAAATTTTAAAGCAGAGGTTAGATCTCTGAGATTTTTTTTTTACATCTGAGCCATATTCTATTTCCAGAACTTGTCTTCATTCCTCTGCTCAACATCATTATCCTTACTGACAAAAATTCAGATAGTTTTGAGACTTTCAATGAAATTTGTAAAAAACTTTAACTTCACAAAGACAATTGCCTCTATAGGCAACCTGTTCCTGCATTTGACCACCTTCACTGAAAAAAAGAGATTTTAATGCTAAAAAGGATTTTTTTGTATTTCATTTTGAGCCCATGACCTCACGTCTTCTCACTGGACACCACTGAGAGGACTCTGGCTCCAACTTCTTTATTCCCCCATCAGGTATTTATACACATTGACCCAATCCCTCTCAGACTTCTCTTCTCTGGGCTGAACAGTCCCAGCTCTCTCAACCTTTTCTCATATGACCGGTGCTCCAAGACCTTCATCACCTTTGTGGCCCTTCACTGAGCTGTCTCCAGTCTGTCCATGTCTCTCTTGTCCTGGTGTGTCCAGCACTGGACACAGCACTCCAGATGTGTCTCACCAGTGCTCAGCAGAGCAGAAGGTTGACCTCCCCCAACCTCTTGGCAACACTCTGCCTGATGCAGTGCAGGATATCATTGGCCTTCTTTGCTACGAGGGTACATTTCTGGCTTCTGTTTAATGTGGTGTCCATGAAGACCCCCAGGTCCTTCCCTGCCAAGCTGCTTTCCGGCCTTTTGGACCAAACCTGGCCGTGGTATCTGGAGTTATTCCTCCCCAGGTACAGAACTTCACATTTCCTTATGTTGAGTTTCATAAGGGTTCTGATGGCCCATTTCTCCAGCCTGTTGAGGTTGCTTCGAAAGGCAGCACAGCCATATGGTGTACCAGCCACTGCTCCCAGTTTTGTAACAGCTGCAGACATGTTGCAGTTGAACAGAATTGGCCCTGGTATTGAACCCTGGCACACACCACTAGTGACTGGCCTCCAGCTGGACTTGATGTGACTGATCACAACCCTCTGGGCCTGGCATTTGAGCCACTTTTCAATCCACCTCACTGCCCACTTATCTAGTCTATATCTCATCAGTTTGTTCATGAGGATTTTATGGGAAACAGTGTCAAAATCTGAAGTCAACATAAACAACATCAGCTGAGCATCATCATCTGCTGAGCTTGTCATTTCTTTGCAGAAGACTACCAGGCTGTTCATGTATGATGTCCCCTTTGTAAATCCATGTTGACTACTCTCAGTCAGTTTATTTTCCTTAATATGATCGGAAATCTATCTTGGGATTATTTGCTTTCTCACTTTTCCAGGGATTGAGGTGAGGCTAACTGACCTGAAGTTCCCCTGATCCTCATTCTTGCCTGCCTTGATCAGTTTGCTTTTTTCCGTTGCCCAAGAACCTCTTGTGATTGCCATGATCTTTCCAAGATAGTTGAGAATGGCCTTGGAACAACCTTTTTCAGCTCCATCAACACTCATGGGTGCCCAGGTCTCATGAATTTGTGTATGTTCAGTTTCTTTAAATATTCCCTGGTCTGATTCTCCACTACTGAGAGCATGTCTTCCTTGTTCCAGACTTTCCTACAGATTTCAGAAACCTAAGATTCCTGAAGTCTTAGCAGTAAAGACCAAGGTCTTTTCCATGTTCTCTTTCACTAGTTTCCCTGCCCTGTTCATCAGCAGGCTGATAGTCCTTGTCTTCCTTTTGCTGCTGATGTACCTGTTCAAGCCTTGCCAGATACAAATCCAGATGAGTTTTGGCTTTCCTAGCAATAATCTTGCAGATTTGGACAGTGTCTCTATACTCTTTTGTGTTACCCTCCTTCCACTTCTCATATACTTCCACTTTTTACATTTGAATGTAGTCAATATATGCAACACTCAATCCATGTTCATCCATGCAGACATCCTGTTACCTTTACTTGATTTCCCACACATTGGGATGGACTATTGACAAGCTTGGAGAAAGTGACCCTTGAAAATGAACCAGCTCTCCTGGACCCTTCTTTTGACTTGTTTTCTCTTTTCAGGATCACAAACACCACTATCTCCCTGGGGCCAAGACTTCCCCCAGCCTTCACATTCCTGACCAGTTCAACACTTTTTTTAATTCTGAGATCCAGCTAAACACCTCCTTTCATCAACTTCTTGATCACCTCTGCCAGGAAATTGTCAACAATGCACTCCAGAAAGCTCTCAGATTGCTTGAGCTCTGTTGTGTCCCTCCAGCAGATATTGGAGTGGTTTAAGTTCCCCATGAGGGCCAGGATTTATGGATGTGAGGCTTCTTCCAGCTGTCTGAAGAAAGCCTCATCTATTTCTTCCTCATCAGACAGTCACCCAATACAACATCCAAGTGACATTGTGACCTGCCTCCTAAACCTGTCCCATCAGCTCTTACATGGCTCAACATCCACGCCTAGGCAGAGCTCCAGACATTCTGGCTGCTCCCTCGCATAAAGCGCAACTCACCTTCCCAGGCTGTCCTTCCTGAAGACCCTGTATCCACCTATTGCAGCACTCGAGCTGCATGAGCTATCCCACCATGCCTTCATCATTCCAGTGAGACTGCAGCCCTGCAATTGCACACAGACCTCTAATCCTTCCTGTTTATTCCTCAGGCTGTGAGTATTTGGGTGCAGACAGGTGAAAGATACACCCACTTGTGCTGATTTCCCAGAAAGGGTATGACAGTTAGCCCCCCATCATGATGACCTCTCACCACTTCTTGTTTGTGTGCATACACTTGAGGTGCCCTCTCTTCAGCTCCGTTTTGTTGATTGTAAGGTCTTTCTTGTCCACCCCTTGACCCTAACATCTTGGTCTAATTCCAACTTCTAGACACTATTGTCTATCAAGTCTTTTTTTCTAGAATAGTGCTATTGAATATAAGAAGCTTCTTTCTAAATGGCAGAACCTTATCCAAACTTGAACTAAATGTTGTTAAGGTATTAACCAGGATAGTCATCAATCTGAAATTATTCTTTTAAAATTGGAGAGAGATCTTATGCGTTCCATTAGACAATTATTTACCACAGCTGCTCATCAACATATAACGGTGGTTCTTTTGCTGGGGGTTATTGAAAGCAGTAATAGCCATATGTGCTTACATTTAAAAAAAATAAAATGCTGTGCTTCTTTTGGTTTAGAATTCATTCCTAAGTGCATCATTAGCATTCAGAAGGAATTATAACAAGATAATGACTGGAAAATAACCTTTCTAATGATTGCTGTTAAATTTTAAAAAATGATACATAGGCAATAAAGACTTTAAAAACCTCCTTCATTGTATATCTTGGTGAATGCATATGTACATATAGGCCTCTTTAGGAAAGATCTTAGGAATGTGTGCTTTACCTGATGAGGAACAAAGCTCATTACCGCTAGAGTAATCAATAACCCCTGCTAATGTGTTCAGCTGGCGACATAGACCAGATCAATAAAACCTGCCACATGCTTTTGTTTTAGGAAATGAAACCTTTTAGTTCTTAATTAAGGGAGAGACCTCACATCCTTAATGATGTTTGCAATGACTGTTACCACAGAGGACAAGAAGAACCAAGTCTGAGGTTTGCTCTAAAAGACTTTGACAAAGTAATAAGAGAGTTGAGCCAAAACTCATCTAAATTTGTTTAATTTATTTTAATGCAGGAAGACTGGGGAAAAAATTGTTCAAGAAGAAGGAGAAATATTCTGATATATTAGTGTGGTTATCAGAGGAAGTAACACTTGCATTAGTGCAATGTGTGTGTTTGCAATCTGGCAACAAAGGATACAGAATCCAACTACACAGAAGTGCTTTGTGTGGTGCTGTTTGTGGGTCTTTAAGGCATGACCACTGTAAAATGTAAGTTATTATTTTTAGCTTCATCTCTGTTGTTGCTATTCTCCTGACTTCTGTATAATTCTATGGACTAGTGCATTTTCTACAAGGCAGTTAAGCTAGGGAAAAGCACATGTGGAGTGGAGAGCAGGAACAAACTAACAATCATGACTGCACTGAAAATGGCTTAGCTACGTACAGCTAATAAAAGGATAAACATATGAGAGGGAATGAATTATTTTAAATGTTTAATAAAATATCTTATTTGCATAATATATGAAAGATGCAACCGGGCTTGTACACATCAGTTGTGGTGATGGTATTATTGTCTTTTCCGATGCTGGTATGTTGGAAAACAACTCAAATCAGAGGCTTATCTATCTGCAACTAACCCTTTCATTCCCAACATAGTTTCTCTGATAGATTTGCTGGAATGAATTCTTAAAAGTTCAAATGTGGTTTAAGAGTAGCATATCTAAGTGTTCAGATTTGCAAAGCATTAAACCTTCACTGAAAGTGACAAACAGTTCACCTGTCTAAGAAGGTGTGGCAATATGGAAGGGAATGTAGGAATCAAAAGGAGAGTTGCTATGCATTTGCATAGAAACCTAACAATACCAAAGCTTCCATTATCAGTAATCTTACAAATGCAAATCTGTATGCCTAATTTTACTCCCATGAATGATCATTTGCAGGACCAAGCTCAAAGATCGTCATTATTAACTGAGAAATAAAAGGCTCTAAAAGCATAATGACTGACTCCCCTTTCATTTGCACAGTACAAGCCACCACTAAATGTGCTGAAAGCAGTAGTATTATAGTAGATTAAAAACAAGAAATTTAATTTAGGCTAGGTGTACATACAGGGAACAATGTGAAGTGGAGGAGATCAAGATGATAGGTAAAGAGGTAAAGAAATTATGTCTCATGCACAGAAAAGGTATGAAGCATGCAATTTCTCAAAGTATTTTTTTAACTACATTGCAGTGCTTTGAGAACAACACTTACATCTTGAAATGAAAAACCTGGCGTACATAAGACCTGCAATTTGTACAGTAGATGATTGGGGGTTATTTTATTTTGTTTTGTGCTGGGTTTTGGGGTTTGGGTTTGGGTTGGGGTTTTTTTGATGTTGGGTTTTTTTGCTTGTTTTGGGTTTAACTTTGGGGTTTTGTTTGTTGGGTTTTTTTTTGAGACAATGGTGTCGAAGCAGTTTTGCCTGAATAAAAACAATCAAACCAGTATTTTAGCTTGTCAAACAACTTTTGTTTTTCAGTGATGAAACATTTGTTGTTGTGGTTTTGGGGTTTTTTTGGTGGTTTTTTTTTTGGTTTTTTTTTTTTTTTTTTTCAATTTGGCATTCCTTTTTAAGCTTAAACAAATTATGGAACCAAGAAGTGCAACTAAAATTTGAATTTTACAATTCCATATGTTGTAAGTGCTTATTCTGTTGAATAAACTATTTACTTGGAAAAAGACCTGCCTATACTCATCACTAAATAAGCACAGTGGATATTTTCATGACATTTCTTACCTATTTCTAGCCAGCTTCAAATGCAGACATCTAAAGTTGATTCAATAGTTTAAATGCAGGTATTGGCTGCTTTTCAGTTTCCCTACATTAAAATACAGCTTGCATCTGACAGAAGACCAAGGGTAAACCTCTTGCCTTTGTGATTGGATACCACATGGCATGTCTACAGTAGATGTATATGTGTAGGCAAATGAGTTGCCTCCCAAGTCAAAACTAATTTCCTTTATAGCCAGCAGAGTAGCAGAGGTGAAACCTCTTGAAGATGTCTATGGCAGGATGAAATGAAACGTCATACGGAAGTAGTGCTCTCTCTTTGATGGTAAAATAAGTCACTTGATAATTTGTCTAAAAGTCACACACCTAATTCTTAAAAAATGAGTTCTATCTGCTATGAAAGGAACAGCACCTCTGTATGCTTTAATAATACATGCTGTCTGAAACCACTGAGGACCTTGTTGCTAACTTGAATGGACATTTTATTCCTATGAATGAAGTTACAACAATACAGTAATTATTCTCCCACACTTTCTATTTTTGAACAAGATATTTCAAGCCTCAGATTTCTCATACTTCCAAGTATCTTTAGATGCTCACATAGTACACCACTGACAAATAGAAAATAGCCTATTTTAGAAGATTATGCTATATAAAATACAAGCTAACTTTCTGAGAAAATGAAGAGGGGAAAAATAGCTCTAAGAGGCTATATTTCAACCAGATGAGGAAGCTTAGTAAAGAAATAAGATCAAAGCAATTTAATATATGCCTGCCAGAAATAATAGGTACACATTAAAATTTCCACTTTTAACTTTGGGTATGGCTGTTTGAAGATTTGCATATATCCATAACTGTTGAACATTTTTCTTTCTACAGATTCTGTGAAACAACTTTTAACTCAATGGAATGTGAAAATAAAAGAGTCAGGAGAAGAGAAGAGAGGGTGCCAGGGAGATTTTCAGGATTAACGTGTCAATGCTGAATATTTAATTAGCCAGGCATAACAACAGGTAATTATGAAATCAAGCGAAGTTTTATTATACATCATTTTATAATTCATGTGGGTGTGTCACAAAATTACAAGCATTTGTAGTTTTAAAAAACTAACCATGTGTTTAATGCAAATGTAATCATGCTAATGTGATTCACATTCTTTAAAGTGCACATTGGGACAGTGGGTAATAATGAGAGGCTTTGTAAACAAAATCACTGGGAGATACTAGACGTAGCACTACTAAAGTATGTTATTTATTGCAAAATTTGGAGGAGAAAAAAAAAGACCTATAATCAGCTTTTCATTGCCCTTTTTTAATTCTTAGGTATTGTAGAATTGCATTTTTCTTTAATTGTTCCTTTATTTGTTACTGATTCTAGTAGAAGCACTAGCCTGGTCAGAGGCCTTCTCCACCTTGCAGAGGCCTTGGATATGTAAGTCCAGGAGAAGGAGTGAACAGAAGGGGTAAGGACATGTCCATACCATATCACTTTAATTCAGCAGGTTAAATGGAAGGAGAAGGTCTCCTCTGAACTGCCTCTGGCAGAAGTTCTGGTGACTCCAGGAGGAATCTTAGCCTGTGTGGGTAAAGTTATATAACACAGTTATGTATAAAGTTATGATTCATGGAAACTGAAAGGTGATTAGCTAAGGTTAGTTGTTACATTAATGTCTAAACCCGGGTTGCCAGTGGCTTCTAGTGTACCACAAAGTTTCCAAGATATTCACATAGGATGGCAAATATGAACTCCTGGTTAGTGGCAGCTGGAGGGCATGGGGAATATCCTAGACCTTTTAAAATGGCACAAAACACCTATGTTTAGACAAAGGGATCATAACACGGGTATCTATGTTCAGGTGAATTGAATAGCTTTCCATTCCCCACTAATGACATTGAATAGAACTAGATGAATTATAGTATCTGGTGCACTCCTAAACCTAAATGCTGGTGTCTTAGTCTCAAATAGAATCCTAACATCAATGCCTAAAGTCGAGAGATATGAGTATAATGAGACCAACAGCCTGATGGTCTGCATCAGGCAGAGTGTTGCCGTCAGGTCAAGGGAGGTGACCTTTCCCCCTGCTCACCACTGGTGAGACACACCTGGAGTGCTGTGTCCAGTGCTGGGCTTCCCAGTACGAGAGAGACATGGACAGACTGGAGACAGCTCAGTGAAGGACCACAAAGGTGATGAAGGTCTTGGAGCATCTGTCATATGAGGAGAGGCTGAGAGAGCTGGGACTGTTCAGCCCAGAGAAGAGAAGGCTGAGAGGGATTGGGTCAGTGTGTATAAATACCTGATACGGGAATAAAGAAGGTGGAGCCAGAGTCTTCTCAGTGGTGTCCAGTGAATAAACAAGAGGCAATGGGCACAAACTGAATTACGAGAAATGTCTTTTAAACACAAGAAAAAAGTTCCATTTTTTACAGTGAGGGAAGTCAAACACTGGAACAAGTTACCCAGAGAGGCTGAGGATTCTTCTTCCTCAGAGATATATAAAACCCAACAGACACAACCCTGGGCAACCTGCTGTAGGTGACCTTGCTCTGAGCAGGAGGTTGGACTTGATCTCTGGATCTGTCTTCTCACTTCAGTTGTTCTGTGATTCTGTTCTGCTGATACATGCAAGAAAGGAAGATCTTTTGAAAGAAGAGCTACCTAGGAATGCCTCTACCAGAAAAGTAGGGTTTCTAGTATCCGGAAATACAACAATGCAGACAACTAAACTGGAGTTCCTTGATTCATACTCACATGCATCCAATATCCAGAAATATCTATGTTGTGGACACAGAAGAATCCAGTATAGTAGCTCATCTTGCAACTTGAAAAGGAAAGCAAAGTGTGACTATGCAGATCCTTTCCTCTCACTAATGTACCATTTTTTTTAGAAATGTGATTTTAATGCCTCATAAACATACATCAGTCAGAACATGGGGTGCAAATAAAGGTCTCTGCTCATAAGCAAGGAGTTATCCAGAATAGATTTTTGAAGGCTTTACTTGCTGGTAAATAACTTGATGACTCATACGACTCCTGATTCTTGGTACCCACATAATTCCCACTGAAATATTTTATTCCTTGATTTTATTTTGAGGTATTTCAACTACTTACCCTCAAAATGGTATCAGGGAATGTTTCACACCAGGGTTCTTGCGAAAAGTCAGTAGAAATGAGACTGTACTGGATTTACCTCTTTATAGTGCCCATAGTCCTTCAACATTATCTCAGTGCTAATGCTCTCAAACACTACCACAAGTCCTCATAAAAACATAAGAATGCTATATTTAGTCTGATCAAAGTCTGTGTTCAATGGTAATAGAAACCTGTAACTACAGGTAAAACATATATGATACTTTCCCTTAATAGTTTCCCATTATATCATTCGTGCCCCAAATTATTACTGATTACTCCATCATTTAGACATAACATGTTTTAAATCTAGAATTGTATAAACAAAAAACGGTAAATAAATGTCTTCTTTTAATACCTGTGAAGGAAAATGATCCAACAAAATTCACCTGCTGAAAGAAGTTTCAATGTAGTTTCAGTTTTGCTTTGCTAAATCTTCGCTCAAAAGGATTCACTGTGTTTTTCCTGTACAAATATAATTGTGACTGAACTACATATATATTTTCACTCCTTTGTGATGTGAAGCTTAGTTCCAACAAGTTTTTATTCACAGAGGAGTACGTGGAGCAGGCAGTTACATTTAAGATGGCAATATAGCTTCTCTCACTTGAAGACTCTCCACAGACTCTCCATGGAAATCCTTTAGATTCAGTCCCATTGTGTTTAAGATGATGTTGTAAATAGCTGAATGATGGGGGAAAAAGAGTTAATTTTATAGCTACATCCCTAACTACAATTTCAGTTCAAAAAGTGTAAATTATATTTGCAAACTGATACCTTGTTTTTTCAACTCAAGACAGAGACAGTAATTTCGTGAAGATTGGTTGGTATTTTTCCTCTACAATATTGTAATCAAAACTCTAGGGCAAGACCTCCCAGCTTTAGGCTTAGAAAGATTTTTTTAAATTTTTATAGCTGACTCATAAACTCTGAAAAATGGATCTTATAATGGAAATGCTGACATAAGATTAACCATAGCAGCAAGAACAGCACCATGGTAATTTATTTATGTGTTGTTTTTCAATTACTTTGCATGTTATTGCTATAATTTTTATGGCAAGTATTATTTTTCAACAAGTTTCTGATTTGCAGTTTTATACTGCAATCTTTACCGTTAGCTGGGGTCTTCTTACAAATTAATTACACTCTTCAAGGAAATTGCTTAGGCCTAGAAAACTGACACAATTTATTATTGTTTCCAAAGGGAAAATTTAATGTCTTCACTACAGTATGGGCCCAGTCCTATTGTAGTTGTCTCTATAGTGGCAAGTATAATAACACAAATAATAATGTAATAATAATTCTTAAAAATCATTGCCAGACATCTGTTCAAGTCAGAAAAGATTGCTGGCTTAATTCTATTCTCAGTTCCAAAGATTTAATATTGGTACAACTCCAATTTCTGCGAATTTATTACAAATCGTACCACTTTTAGAAGAGCTAAACTTCTCTCTCTTTCTAATGGAATGAACTAAAATCTGAAGCAATATATATAAACCACAGAATTAAACTCAATATTTATGGAGAAGGAGAGGACAAAGATCTTGTTCATAACAGAATTACAGGAGGAATAATTGTACTACCTCAGATGTCTGTAAGCTATTAACGCAGAAATACAAGGAGGTACTTAGAATAATTATACTACCTCAGATGTCTGTAAACTATTAACGCAGAAATACAAGGAGGTACTTCAGGTCTTAATTCATGATCAAAATGATGACTTAACTGTCATCACAGAGACTTTGTGGGATATGCTGCACATCCGACACAGATATAGAAGAATACAATTTGTTCAGGGAGACAGGCAAGCCAAAAAGGCAGCAAATGTATTTTATATGAAAGGTGTAAATACTAGTTTAGATGTTACATGAGAATAGACTGATTGAAAATCTGTGAATAATGTTAAAAGGGAAAAAGAAAAGGGAACTGTTATGGATAGGGATTACTCTAAGCCACCAAATACATGCGAGTAAAACCCAGGAGAGAAGGCTTTTTGTGACTAATAGAAGAATGAGCAAAGTGTCATAACTAGTAATAAGGGGAATATTTAGCTATCGAGAGACCTGTTGGGAGCAGGGAAAAGAGAAATGGATTGCTCAGGAAGATTTTGGAATTAGTTAAGTTCTTTAAACAGAAGATGGAGACATCCATGAGACAGGCAAGCTCTTCTGTACTGATTCTATTAAAACAGGAAGAAGTTGCTGAAATGAAGGTGAAAGTGACAACATTATGATATGATCCTTAACAAAACATTGAACAGAGAACGGCAAAGTAAGAGCAAGGGACTCTAAGGAAAAAAAATCTCAGAATTAGAAAGGAAGGAAAAAAAATATATAAAGAGTGCAGGAGAGCTGATAGCTTTTTAAAAGAAATATGTGCAAATTATTCTATTTCAGTTGATGGCGAGGAAAAGCAGCAATAGATTAACTCAGCTAAATCAAGTTATTTTTGCTTTCCTTAAATTCAACAGGGAAGTTCACAAAATGCTAACATGACCAAATACTAAGTAGTATTAAGGGAAGCATTTGCATGGGACTTGATAAGAAAAGAGACACAATAATGGAGAGATTTCTGAAAACACCACCACTCTGCAAGTACATTAACAGTAAGGGGAAGGAAGGTGTCAGTTTGCTTGGTGAGTGGAGATGAATTGGGTGTGCTAACAAATCAAATGTGTTTGCAGCCTTGTTTGTCCCACTCTTACTGGGAAGATACAACCCACATCCCAAATCTGACTGTGGACTTGGAGGATCTTAGATTTCCATTTCACTTCAGTCATAAGGTGAAACCAAAGAAGGACTTCTCCATTTAAATGCAAGAAGTACAAAATGTGAAATCTGTTTATTACACAGAGTGCCACCCCGTAAGTCTCAGGTGCCGATGTTGCTACTCATTGTGTTAATTATGTCAGACTTCATCCACTAAAAACTAATACAGAAATCTAATAGTGAAAAAGAAGAAACAGTGGCACGCTTTCTACGTTCTTGTGTCAATTATATCAAGGTAAAAAAATATTCTGATTTATAGCACTGAAGTAGTACGAGGGAGAACTTGATTTTTTCTTGGTTGGTCGGTTTCTTTCCTCCTGATTCATCTTACCTGATACTTCATGATGTTACAGAAAATGTCAAAAAATCCTCCTTCACTTTTGAGACCTTCTTACTTTATCTATATTAGTAGGGCTATCTCTCCTATGGTGACATTCAGAAGTTGAAGAAATTACAGTAGAAGTAGACAAGACAGCAAAGAGTGCAAGAAAGCCTTGTCGCATTCTTCTGAAGTACATGTTTTTTACTCGTACTGCTTGTCCACGCTGGCTGTCTACTGCAACTGTGCCAGGGGATGGAAAAAACAAGGACAGAAGAAATAGTCATCCTGACATGCAGCGGAGGGTTTCAGAGACTTAGTAGCACCAATCCATAATTATCTATGCAGAGGGGAGATACTATATATTACATGCATAAACTTGCAATTGTATTTCATCAGGCATTCCCAGGTACTGCCTGATAAGGGGTGTATCTGGATACATCAATCTAGTGAGGGTAGAAGAAAACAATCTCTCTACTATGCCCGTACTTTCTTAAAAGAGCAATGACTGTTTCTTGTCTTTGCTCACCTCATTGATATGTAGTTTTGTATACAGTGTACTGCTGTTGACTCTGTGGATGCATGCTAGCCTCTGCCTCTTTGATTTATTTGAAGTATAACTCACCTTCTGCAGTGATATCCTACTTTACATGCCTTCATTTTGACAATACAAGTGTTCCAAGGGGATATCTTTAAGATTTTTCTGAGTAGCTAGATTCTATCTCCTAGGCAGCCAAAAGTGCTGCCAGGAGGGTTTTATATCCTGATCCAAAGTTTA